>NC_074684.1:38486618-38786618 GCF_029448725.1 Salvelinus fontinalis | reverse complement strand
TTAGTGACCTACTTTTGACCAGGACCCACTATAGATTAGTGTTCCATTTGGGATGTAGACATATTATGATCCAGGTCTTGAAACAACACCCATAGAAACCATGTATCCGTAGCAACTAACCCTAGTGACTTTTTAGATCTGAAAGCCAGTTTGTATGAGCCAATAGACAGGCATCCAGTACGGAAGGCCATGGAGAAATCAAAAATATTGGTCCTTCAACCCGGACTGCAGGCAGTCTAAGCAAAAACAGGTTAACAATACCTAGACTGCATCCCAAATAGCACCATATTGCCTATAAAGTGCAATAGTTTTTGACCAGAGAACTATGGTAGTGGACTACTTTTGACAATAGGACTACTGGTCAAAAGTAGGTCACTAAATCTATAGTGGGTCCTGGTCAAAAGTAGTGCCCTATTATAGGGAATAGGAAGCCATTTCAGATGTAGCCCAGGTCATATAACTCACCTGCATCTCCTCCTTCGCATCCACCAGTAAGAAGCTGCACACCTTCTCCAGTTTTGCCTTGAGGGCCTCCATCTCCCCTCCATCCCCAGCCTCCAGGCTACTATCCTGGGCTTGACCCGGAGGAGGGTAGGGGGTCACGGGGTGCTTCCTCTTGTTTACCCCGCTGTGGGTCCGCTTCTGGCAATCCAGACACAGGTTGATCTTACAGCCCTGGCAGCGCACCACCGCCCTCAGCCTGCCCCCGTTCACCCCACACCCGCTGCTGTCGCCCTTACAAGAGTCACAGAATGGAACGTGTCCCGCGGCGATGCGGACACGGTCATGGTTCCTCATGCGTTCCTGACGATGGAGCTCTAGCTCGCACCGGACGCACTGCAGGCTTCCGCACTCGTCGCATTCGAAGGCGGCCTCGTCTGAGCCACCGCAGGCGTAGCTCTCCTGACACACCAGGATGGTGTTCATCCCCTTATCTACCGACGGACCTTGACCACTCATAATGATCACTTCAGTATGCTACTGCTAACAAGTGCACCTTTCTGTCGATAACCTGTGCCCGATGAGTCTAAAACTGCACTGCGAAACCAAACTGCTGGGAAATATGTTTATGGCTATATTCTATAGTGTTAAAGATTTAAATGTATTCTTCTCTAGCGCATAATGCGTTTTTTCCCCCTAGTAGTGGTGTCTCTTCTATACTCCCCAAAACACTTAGCAGATGGACATTTAATATGAACTGTGATATGGCTATGTCAAAGTGACCTATGTCATCAAAGTACTCTACAGAGGTGCCTGTCTGTCAGCAAAACAATCACAACGACTTCCTACATACATGTCCAGACATGCAGCTAGCTTACAAGCCCCATGTGCAAGTAATCGTTAGCTGTCAAACAGCAATAACATTGTAATTATCTTGCTACTGCTAGTTAGCCTACTGTACGGTTAGCTGTTGTTATTATTGTTGTTGGCTAAGCCAATTTGACAGCAGAAATAGGCAATGGTGACTGTGTAAAAACATCAACAAATCCGCTTATAACAAAAGATGATACTTGCGTATTTTTCAGTTACTCTACATCAACCCCAACGGCCAATTTCTCAAGCACCAAACCTTCAACACAATCCTTCGTCAAACCAAAAAGATGGACCTAGTAACCAAGAACTGGCAGCTAGATTGTTTTCCCGGCGGACGGCGGCTGTTTCGTAACCTAAACCGTTGCTTCTACAGAGAAATACGCAATAATATTTTAATAGACAACATGGCATGCAGTGCAATTTATTCAGCACAAAGACACCGTTATTATGTATAGCTTGTTAAGATAATTTCGCTGCCCGACAGCTACATTTCATTAGATGTTGTTCCCAGTTTCATCAGCTGATCGGCTTGTTTTGATCCAGAGGTTAAAAGTTACGCCGCGCATAGCATTCTGGGAAATGTAGTAAAGCTAGTAGAGTTGTTGCTTTGAATCGCTTTAATTTATCAATAATATGACTACATTCCCCACTATGCAACTCAATGTTTGTAGTTTGTTAGCTGGCTAGGAAGGTCAAAGAGGTTTTCTAATCGATTTTGTCCTAGGTTTGTGCAATAATCAATACTTAGTAAAAGGAAGTGCATGCCATTCCGGATCCATAAAATATGTTCGTTATTTTTTAGCTTTTTCTGTCTCCACATTGTTAACTAGCTAGTAACGTTAACTCACTGCTATCTGAAGACGTTACAGCTAGCCCACAGTAGTTTGGAAATGGCTAGATATCGCTCCAGCCGTAATTGTTATCCAACAAGCGAGATCTTATGCAGAACGGTTATCAGCAATTCAATATGGAAGATGAAACATACATCGACGGCAAGGCCATCTCTTTGGAGTGTCAAAGTCACTCGGGTTTTTTTTGCAGGGAGTTCACAGTCAGCCCCGCTAAAGTCTCCATAGGCAGAATGGTGGTGTACACTTGTGCTGTCTGCCTATCTGCCTACACATATTCTTCTTTACTGAGGTAAGGACACTAGGGCTGGCTCAGTCCCAAATAGCACCATATTCCCTATACAGTGTACTACTTTGAACCAAAAAGTACTACACTGTATATGGACTAGGGCCATTTGGGACTCCTCCTCGATACCTACTGGCACGTGCATCAGTGGTCAACAATCCTGCTCTTGGAGATCTCCTGGGAGTGCAGGCTTTTGTTCTTGCCCAACACTAACAATCTGTTTCAACCAACTGCATCCGATGTTGTGTAGTTGAATCAGGTGTGTTAGTGTTGGGATATAACAAAAGCCCACAACACAAGTAGCTCTCCAGAGCCACAGTTGGTGACCACTAAACCAGGTGACTCAGACGTATGCATAGAGATCATATGATACATGCTATATGTTAAATATGCCTAAATGTCTCCTGCTGGTGTGACCTTGTGTAACCAATGTGAAATGGCTAGCTAGTTAGCGGTGGTGCGCGCTAATAGCCTTTCAATCGGTGACTTCACTTGCTCTGAGACCTTGAAGTAGTGGTTCCCCTTGCTCTGCAAGGGCCGCGGCTTTTGTGGAGCGATGGGTAACGATGCTTCGTGGGTGACTGTTGTTGATGTGTGCAGAGGGTCCCTGGTTCGCGCCCGGAGCGAGGGGACGGACTAAAGTTATACTGTTACACTTGTATGGTTCAATTAGTTCAACATCAATTTCATCTACTTCATTTCAGAACACAGCCGTTCTCTCCAGTGTCATAATCATCACCCTGGTCGGTATGATGGTCCACATCCACTTTGTGAACGTGGACCATGTGAGACGCTGCTCATCATTGGTTCCCTGGGTGACCAGGTGTCTTCTAGCGACGCCTCCGGCACTGAGTCCTACAGGCTTCATAGAGATGGGCAAGATCAAAGACATAGTAATTAATGAAGCTTTTCACATGGTGAGGAAAATCAAAGACATAGTAATTAATGAAGCTATTCACATGGTGAGGAAAATCAAAGACAGTAATTGATGAAGCTATTCACATGGTGAGGAAGATCAAAGACATAGTAATTAATGAAGCTTTTCACATGGTGAGGAAAATCAAAGACATAGTAATTAATGAAGCTATTCACATGATGAGGAAAATCAAAGACATATTAAATTAATAAAGATATTCACATGGTGAGGAAATTGAAGAATACTGAGCTATTTGTTTTCCTGCCAATCTACGTGTCTACAGTGGATTTGATCATCACTAAAGTCATTGATTTGCGTCTCGTTCAGGAGAAGCTAGGTGGATCCTGCTATAACTTATCTTAAAGGTTGATGATTTGCAAGGGCAGGGCAGTCAACGACGTTAACCTATTTGTTTCAGTCATCTACTACCTGTGCATCCTGCTGAAAGACCTCGCAGATCCTGATGCCGTTTCTTGCGTGGTCCCGCTGTTTCAGGTGAGCCTCAGAGTCATTACTGATCTGTAAAATACTGTTTACGATGCACATATGTGTGTTTAGTAAAACAACACTAGTGGTCTTGCTGTTGGTTAAAGTTGAATGAAAATGACTACTTTCGCCTTTGAATTGAGGTCCTTTCACCCTGTTAAATCTCTATTATACCTGTTGGAATATAACCCACCTATTATTATTCTTTCAGAGCTCAAAGCCAAGACTGGGCTGCCTTGTCAAAGTGTACAAGAGTTGCCGGGAGATTCTAGCAAAGTGCTGATAGTGATGACGTTAAAGGAAGTGCATGCCATTCCGGATCCATAAAATATGTTCCTTATTTGTTTAGCTTTTTCTGTCTCCACATTGTTAGCTAGCTAGTAACGTTAACTCACTGCTATCTGAAGATGTTACAGCTAGCTTACAGTAGTTTGGAAATGGCTAGATATCGCTCCAGCCGTAATTGATATCCAACAAGCGAGATCTTATGCAGAACGGTTATCAGCAATTCAATATGGAAGATGAAACATACACCGACATCGACGGCAAGGCCATCTCTCTGGAGTGTCAAAGTCACTCGGGAATATAACCTACCTATTATTATTCTTTCAGAGCTCAAAGCCAAGACTGAACTGCCTTGTCAAAGTGTACAAGAGCTGCCGGGAGATTCTAGCAAAGTGCTGATGGTGATGACGTTAAAGGAAGTGCATGCCATTCCGGTGATGGCGACAGTCATCCTGGTAATTTGGTAAAGCGGTGTCACTGACTTCACTTTATACCACTGGTTCAAACCACTGACATGCAACATGTTGATACTATCTATTTGGTTTAGTTATCAGTTCTCAATGGAAAGAAACTGATGATGATGATGATACGCCTGACATCATCATCAGCTGATTGTTTTTTATCCTCATTTCTCTCTTTAAATATTTTGAGGTACTTTTCCACAACGCCAGGTTTTCAGTAATCGAAGAAACCTTGAGGTCGGTCATCCAACTAAAATATGAGTATCGCTAGAGAATTAGTTTATGAATGTAGGTCCTTACTTAAGAGTTACCTGATGTTATTATTTACTCAGATGCCTTAGTACAACCTGTCTCATTTAAAAAAATAATCCATCTACCTGAACAAAGTGTTTCCTGTAACCATGTCCTTACTTAATAATTTTAAGGATTTCTTATTGAAACAATCTATTTAGAAATAGTTTTTTTATTTATGCTTTTTTTTAAATTATTGTAATAATTATATTTTGAAGAGTTAATAGTGTTTATTATCATGTAATAAATTGATACCATCACAAGCTGCTATTCTTTCCATCGCCATTAGAGGACAGGACCTACCACCTTTGACTCACTGTATATAGACATTAAAAAATATATATTTTTCCTCCTACTGTATTATTGACTATGTTTTGTTTATTCCATGTGTAACTCTGTTGTTGTTCTTTGTGTCGCACTGCTTTGCTTTATCTTTGCCAGGTCGCAGTTGTAAATGAGAACTTGCTCTCAACTAACCAACCTGGTTAAATAACGGTGAAATAATTTAACAGAACAGAACCACGTCCACTTCACACACAGGCCTATGATTGTCATTATCTGGCCAAGATGCAAAGTCCTACACTTTTTTACTTCTTAAAATCTGATTTTAAATTTAACCCTAACCTTAATCAAATTGCTTACCTTATGCCTAACACTAACCTTTAAATTAGGACTGAAAGGCTCTTTTTGATATCCATTGTATTTTTTGCCTTTGTATCTTGGCCACATAGTGGGAACCTAGGCCTACAGCCAGAGTATGCAGATGGTTTAGAAAAGGAAAATACAAAAGTATAAGGTCTGAACCCAGCTGATCCAGATAGACACTAGTGGGTCAGTCAATGCAGCACTTTTTAAAAAACATTTTATTACACAATATGTTTCCTGTTCAAACTGTCCTCTAAGTGTGTTAGTTTGCATAGTACAGTAATCAGCTTATCTCCCACAGGGTATTCACAGGTCTGCTTCCCAAATGGCACCCAGGCTGCACCACTGTCTGATACTGCCTGGGACGCAACAAAACGTTTCATAAGACTTATCCACTCTGGCTCTGTTCTGTAGGCAAAACCAACCTGCTTCATTGACATGACATAGCAGCACTATTAGCATCCCAATGGCTGTTAGCTGTAGATATGTTAGCCTACTGTTGGTATTTAACACAACAGAAACTGATAAGAACTTAAAGAGGGTCAGAGAGGTTGGAACGCTCCGTTAACAGAGTGAATGATTACCTAGTTGGTGGATAGAACTTGTTGAGGTGTATTTTGTGTATAATACGCATGACTGTTCTCAATACTAATTTCATCTAGATTTAGTAATTGAATATAGCCTTTGTAATTTAATCTAGATTTAGTAATTGAATATAGCCTTTGTAATTTAATCTAGATTTAGTAATTGAATATAGCCTTTGTAATTTAATCTAGATTTAGTAATTGAATATAGCCTTTGTAATTTAATCTAGATTTAGTAATTGAATATAGCCTTTGTAATTTAATCTAGATTTAGTAATTGAATATAGCCTTTGTAATTTAATCTAGATTTAGTAATTGAATATAGCCTTTGTAATTTAATCTAGCAATTTTAGGCAATGACTCCAACACCATCATTAAGTTTGCAGATGACACAACAGTGGTAGGCCTGATCATCGACAACAACGAGACAGCCTATAGGGAGGAGGTCAGAGACCTGGCCGGGTGGTGCCAGAATAACAACCTATCCCTCAATGTAACCAAGACTAAGGAGATGATTGTGGACAACAGGAAAAGGAGGACCGGGCACGTCCCCATTCTCATCAACGCGGCTGTAGTGGAGCAGGTTGAGAGCTTCAAGTTCCTTTGTGTCCACATCAACAACAAACTAAAATGGTCCAAACACACCAAGACAGTCGTGAAGAGGGCACGACAAAGCCTATTCCCCCTCAGGAAACTAAAAAGATTTGGCATGGTTCTACAGCTGCAACATCGAGAGCATCCTGACTGGTTGCATCACTGCCTGGTACTGCAATTGCTCGGCCTCCGACCGCAAGGCACTACAGAGGGTAGTGTGTACGGCCCAGTACATCACTGGGGTTAAGCTGCCTGCCATCCAGGACATCTACACCAGGCGGTGTCAGAAGAAGGCCCTAAAAATTGTCAAAGACCCCAGCCACCCCAGTCATAGACTGTTCTCTCTACTACCGCATGGCAAGCGGTACCGGAGTGCTAAGTTTAGGACAAAAAGGCTTCTCAACAGTTTTTACCCCCAAGCCATAAGACTCCTGAACAGGTAATCAAATGGCTACCCGGACTATACTATTTGCATTGTGTGTCCCCCCCCCCCAAATCTGTTTACACTGCTGCTTCTCTCTGTTTATCGTATATGCATAGTTACTTTAACTATACATTCATGTACATACTACCTCAATTGGGCCGACCAACTGAGGTAGTATGTACTGTGTCCTACCCACCACCCGTCAACCCCTCTTTACACTACTGCTACTCTCTGTTCATCATATATGCAGTCACTTTAACCATATCTACATGTACATACTACCTCAATCAGCCTGACTAACCGGTGTCTGTATGTAGCCTCGCTACTTTTATAGCCTCGCTACTGTATATAGCCTGTCTTTTTACTGTTGTTTTATTTCTTTACTTACCTATTGTCACATAATTTCATATAGCCTTTGTAATTTAATCTAGACTTTAATTGATTGTAGCCTTTGTGTAACGATGTACGCTGAGATGCTGGAAGTTATTTCAGGGACTGAATAAATTTAATTAATAAATTAACAAAACAAGAAACACAAAGCGCACTGACATGAAACAGGAACAATGACGCCTGGGGAAGGAACCAAAGGGAGGGACATATAAAGGGTAGGTAATCAAGGAGGTGATGGAGTCCAGGTGAGTGTCATGCGCGTACCGATGGTGACAGGTGTCCGCCCTAACGAGCAGCCTGGTGACCTAGAGCCGGAGAGGGAGCACAAGTGACACTTTGTAATTGATTATAGCCTTTGTAATTTAATATATCCTTTGTAATTTAATCTAGCCTTTCTAATTGAATATATCCTTTGTAATTTAATCTAGCCTTTAATTGATTCCAGCCTTTGTAATTGAATATATCCTTTGTAATTTAATCCAGCCTTTGTAATTTAATCTAGCCTTTAATTAATTCCAGCCTTTGTAATTTAATCTAGCCTTTAATTAATTCCAGCCTTTGTAATTAAATCTAGCTGTCACGCCCTGACCTTAGAGAGCTTTTTATGTCTCTATTTTGGTTTGATCAGGGTGTGATTTGGGTGGGCATTCTATGTTCATTTTTCTATGTTTTGGTATTTCTGTGTTTTGGCCGGGTGTGGTTCTCAATCAGGGACAGCTGTCTATCGTTGTCTCTGATTGGGAACCATACTTAGGTAGCATTTTCTTTACAGTGTACTACTAAAGTTGTGCACTTAACAGAATAGGACGTGATACATGTGGGCCTACTTTATTTTGATCAGTGACATCACAACAGGCAGTCTGATACTGACTGTAGACAAGCAGCAGACTGATGCTGACTGTAGACAAGCAGCAGACTGATGCTGACTGTAGACAAGCAGCAGACTGATACTGACTGTAGACAAGCAGCAGACTAATACTGACTGTAGACAAGCAGCGGACTGATGCTGACTGTAGACAAGCAGCGGACTGATGCTGACTGTAGACAAGCAGCGGTCTGATACTGACTGTAGACAAGCAGCGGACTGATGCTGACTGTAGACAAGCAGCAGTCTGATGCTGACTGTAGACAAGCAGCAGTCTGATGCTGACTGTAGACAAGCAGCAGTCTGATGCTGACTGTAGACAAGCAGCAGACTGATGCTGACTGTAGACAAGCAGCAGACTGATGCTGACTGTAGACAAGCAGCAGACTGATGCTGACTGTAGACAAGCAGCAGACTGATGCTGACTGTAGACAAGCAGCAGACTGATGCTGACTGTAGACAAGCAGCAGACTGATGCTGACTGTAGACAAGCAGCAGACTGATGCTGACTGTAGACAAGCAGCAGACTGATGCTGACTGTAGACAAGCAGCAGACTGATGCTGACTGTAGACAAGCAGCAGACTGATGCTGACTGTAGACAAGCAGCAGACTGATGCTGACTGTAGACAAGCAGCAGACTGATGCTGACTGTAGACAAGCAGCAGACTGATGCTGACTGTAGACAAGCAGCAGACTGATGCTGACTGTAGACAAGCAGCAGACTGATGCTGACTGTAGACAAGCAGCAGACTGATGCTGACTGTAGACAAGCAGCAGACTGATGCTGACTGTAGACAAGCAGCAGACTGATGCTGACTGTAGACAAGCAGCAGACTGATGCTGACTGTAGACAAGCAGCAGACTGATGCTGACTGTAGACAAGCAGCAGACTGATGCTGACTGTAGACAAGCAGCAGACTGATGCTGACTGTAGACAAGCAGCAGACTGATGCTGACTGTAGACAAGCAGCAGACTGATGCTGACTGTAGACAAGCAGCAGACTGATGCTGACTGTAGACAAGCAGCAGACTGATGCTGACTGTAGACAAGCAGCAGACTGATGCTGACTGTAGACAAGCAGCAGACTGATGCTGACTGTAGACAAGCAGCAGACTGATGCTGACTGTAGACAAGCAGCAGACTGATGCTGACTGTAGACAAGCAGCAGACTGATGCTGACTGTAGACAAGCAGCAGACTGATGCTGACTGTAGACAAGCAGCAGACTGATGCTGACTGTAGACAAGCAGCAGACTGATGCTGACTGTAGACAAGCAGCAGACTGATGCTGACTGTAGACAAGCAGCAGACTGATGCTGACTGTAGACAAGCAGCAGACTGATGCTGACTGTAGACAAGCAGCAGACTGATGCTGACTGTAGACAAGCAGCAGAGAAAGAGGATATCTAGTCAGTTGTACAACTGAAAACATTCAACTGAAATGTGTCTTCCACATTTAACCCAACCCCTCTGAATCAGAGAGGTGCGGAGGTCTTAAACGATATCCACGTCTTCTGCGCCCGGGGAACAGTGGGTTAACTGGCTTGTTCAGGAGCAGAACGACAGATTTGTACCTTGTCAGCTCAGGGATTCGATCCAGCAACCTTTTGGTTACTGGCCCAACACTCCAACCACAAGGCTACCGCAGCAGGCTGTAGAGAAGCAGCAGAGAGGCAGCAGGCTGTAGAGAAGCAGCAGAGAGGCAGCAGGCTCTAGAGAAGCAGCAGAGAGGCCGCAGGCTGTAGAGAAGCAGCAGAGAGGCCGCAGGCTGTAGAGAAGCAGCAGAGAGGCCGCAGGCTGTAGAGAAGCAGCAGAGAGGCAGCAGGCTGTAGAGAAGCAGCAGAGAGGCAGCAGGCTGTAGAGAAGCAGCAGAGAGGCAGCAGGCTGTAGAGAAGCAGCAGAGAGGCAGCAGGCTGTAGAGAAGCAGCAGAGAGGCAGCATGCTGTAGAGAAGCAACAGAGAGGCAGCAGGCTGTAGAGAAGCAGCAGAGAGGCAGCAGGCTGTAGAGAAGCAGCATAGAGGCTGTAGAGAAGCAGCAGGCTGTAGAGAAGCAGCAGAGAGGCAGCAGGCTGTAGAGAAGCAGCAGAGAGGCAGCAGGCTGTAGAGAAGCAGCAGAGAGGCAGCAGGCTGTAGAGAAGCAACAGAGAGGCAGCAGGCTGTAGAGAAGCAGCAGAGAGGCAGCAGGCTGAAGAACAGCTCTGTGCCATTTAATGTTTTCAGTGTCAGTTGAGTGTGACTGAGAAGGATTTTCTGCCTCACACCTCTCCTCCGTATCTCAGCTTGAGCACTCTTTAAAATTGTCTCTCCTTTCTCTCTCGCTCTCTCCTATCATTTCCTCCAAAGTCTATATGTTCTGTTTGCTTTCATAAAAGCCTCTGAGGTGGTTAATCAGGTCTGTCTCTTCATAAAAGCCTCTGAGGTGGTTAACCAGGTAGTTCTCCTCATTGAAGTGTTTTTTTTTAATCAGAGCTCTATTTCTGCTTCTTAGGAGAATATTGTTTGGAAATATACCTGTAGTTTTTAAGGGAACTTCTCCAACAGAACTAGAATGAACCCCCTGTAGCTCATCAAAGCAGGAATAGACCTGATACCAGAACACCAATTAGCCTGTAGTTCAAAGTTCACAAACCTCATTCACTTTCTCAACAGGGCCTTTCCCTCCCTAGGCAGCTTCACCATTCTCTTTTTTCCCCTCTATCTTGGAGACCATCTGAAGCCCCACAGCCCTGTGAACCCTGACCCCTCTACTTCCCCCTTCCTTCCCCTGTGCTCCCCCACTACTCCAGCCCTGTGAACCCTGACCCCTCTACTTCCCCCTTCCTTCCCCTGTGCTCCCCCACTGCTCCAGCCCTGTGAACCCTGACCCCCTCTACTTCCCCCTTCCTTCCCCTGTGCTCCCCCACTACTCCAGCCCTGTGAACCCTGACCCCTCTACTTCCCCCTTCCTTCCCCTGTGCTCCCCCACTACTCCAGCCCTGTGAACCATTTCCCTCCCTTTCTCCCCCACTACTCCAGCCCTGTGAACCATTTCCCTCCCTTTCTCCCCCACTACTCCAGCCCTGTGAACCCTGACCCCCTCTACTTCCCCCTTCCTTCCCCTGTGTTCCCCCACTGCTCCAGCCCTGTGAACCCTGACCCCTCTACTTCCCCCTTCCTTCCCCTGTGTTCACCCACTACTCCAGCCCTGTGAACCCTGACCCCTCTACTTCCCCCTTCCTTCCCCTGTGCTCCCCCACTACTCCAGCCCTGTGAACCCTGACCCCCTCTACTTCCCCCTTCCTTCCCCTGTGTTCACCCACTACTCCAGCCCTGTGAACCCTGACCCCTCTACTTCCCCCTTCCTTCCCCTGTGCTCCCCCACTGCTCCGCCCTGTGAACCCTTTCCCTCCCTTTCTCCCCCACTACTCCAGCCCTGTGAACCCTTTCCCTCCCTTTCTCCCCCACTACTCCAGCCCTGTGAACCCTTTCCCTCCCTTTCTCCCCCACTACTCCAGCCCTGTGAACCCTTTCCCTCTCTTTCTCCCCCACTACTCCAGCCCTGTGAACCCTTTCCCTCCCTTTCTCCCCCACTGCTCCAGCCCTGTGAACCCTTTCCCTCCCTTTCTCCCCCACTACTCCAGCCCTGTGAACCCTTTCCCTCCCTTTCTCCCCCACTACTCCAGCCCTGTGAACCCTTTCCCTCTCTTTCTCCCCCACTACTCCAGCCCTGTGAACCCTTTCCCTCCCTTTCTCCCCCACTACTCCAGCTCTGTGAACCCTTTCCCTCCCTTTCTCCCCCACTACTCCAGCTGTGCTCTCTGGGTGTCAAAACAAGCAGCAAGGTGTGAGTTTATATCAGTTCAGGTCTAATCTGCCCCCTGCTTGGGAAAGACCCAGTCCCTCTAACAGTCCCTCTATCAGCCCTCCCAGTCCCTCTACCAGCCCTGACCCCCTGCTTGGGGAAGGCCCAGCCCCTCTACCAGCCCTGACTCCCTGCTTGGGAAAGACCCAGCCCCTCTCCTCTGCCCTCCCAGCCCCTCTACCAGCCCTCCCAGCCCCTCTCCCAGCCCTGACCCCCTGTTTGGGAAAGACCCAGTCCCTCTCCTCTGCCCTCCCAGCCCCTCTCCCAGCCCTGACCCCCTGTTTGGGAAAGACCCAGTCCCTCTCCTCTGCCCTCCCAGCCCCTCTACCAGCCCTCCCAGCCCCTCTCCCAGCCCTGACCCCCTGCTTGGGAAAGATCCAGTCCCTCTACCAGCCCTCCCAGCCCTGACCCCCTGCTTGGGGAAGGCCTAGTCCCTCTACCAGCCCTCCCAGCCCCTCTCCCAGCCCTGACCCCCTGCTTGGGGAAGGCCCAGTCCCTCTATCAGCCCTCCCAGCCCCTCTCCCAGCCCTAACCCCCTGCTTGGGAAAGACCCAGTCCCTCTCCTCTGCCCTCCCAGCCCCTCTCCCAGCCCTAACCCCCTGCTTGGGAAAGGCCCAGTCCCTCTAACAGCCCTCCCAGCCCCTCTCCCAGCCCTAACCCCCTGCTTGGGAAAGACCCAGTCCCTCTCCTCTGCCCTCCCAGCCCCTCTCCCAGCCCTAACCCCCTGCTTGGGAAAGACCCAGCCCCTCTCCTCTGCCCTCCCAGCCCTAATCCCCTGCTGGTCCTGATTTACAACCACCCGGTGTCTGTAGTTTGTCCAGAGGGCCTGAGGTGTGGGGAGGTGTAGGTCGGTCACTCCCAGGTTGTCCCCTCTGGCCCTGGCCCTCTGGTTCCTGACTTCTTCCCTCCTCTCCTCTCCTCACCTCTCCTCTCCCCACTTCTCCTCTTCCCACCTCTCCTCTTCCCACCTCTCCTCTCCCCACCTCTCCTCTCCCCATCCCTCCTCTCCCCACTTCTCCTCTCCCACCTGTCCTCTCCTCTCCCCACCTCTCCTCTCCCCACCTCTCCTCTCCCCACTTCTCCTCTCCCACCTGTCCTCTTCCCCTCCCCTAACACACCACCACCCAACCTCCTCAACAGCGTAACACACCACCACCCAACCTCCTCAACAGTGTAACACACCACCACCCAACCTCCTCAACAGTGTAACACACCACCACCCAACCTCCTCAACAGCGTAACACACCACCACCCAACCTCCTCAACAGCGTAACACACCACCACCCAACCTCCTCAACAGCGTAACACACCACCACCCAACCTCCTCAACAGCGTAACACACCACCACCCAACCTCCTCAACAGTGTAACACACCACCACCCAACCTCCTCAACAGCGTAACACACCACCCAACCTCCTCAACAGTGTAACACACCACCACCCAACCTCCTCAACAGCGTAACACACCACCACCCAACCTCCTCAACAGTGTAACACACCACCACCCAACCTCCTCAACAGCGTAACACACCACCACCCAACCTCCTCAACAGTGTAACACACCACCACCCAACCTCCTCAACAGTGTAACACACCACCACCCAACCTCCTCAACAGTGTAACACACCACCACCCAACCTCCTCAACAGTGTAACACACCACCACCCAACCTCCTCAACAGCGTAACACACCACCACCCAACCTCCTCAACAGTGTAACACACCACCCAACCTCCTCAACAGTGTAACACACCACCACCCAACCTCCTCAACAGTGTAACACACCACCCAACCTCCTCAACAGTGTAACACACCACCACCCAACCTCCTCAACAGCGTAACACACCACCACCCAACCTCAACAGTGTAACACACCACCACCCAACCTCCTCAACAGTGTAACACACCACCACCCAACCTCCTCAACAGTGTAACACACCACCACCCAACCTCCTCAACAGTGTAACACACCACCACCCAACCTCCTCAACAGCGTAACACACCACCACCCAACCTCCTCAACAGCGTAACACACCACCCAACCTCCTCAACAGCGTAACACATCACCACCCAACCTCCTCAACAGTGTAACACACCACCACCCAACCTCCTCAACAGTGTAACACACCACCCAACCTCCTCAACAGTGTAACACACCACCACCCAACCTCCTCAACAGCGTAACACACCACCACCCAACCTCCTCAACAGCGTAACACACCACCACCCAACCTCCTCAACAGTGTAACACACCACCACCCAACCTCCTCAACAGTGTAACACACCACCACCCAACCTCCTCAACAGCGTAACACACCACCACCCAACCTCCTCAAGAGCGTAACACACCACCCAACCTCCTCAACAGCGTAACACACCACCACCCAACCTCCTCAACAGTGTAACACACCACCACCCAACCTCCTCAACAGTGTAACACACCACCCAACCTCCTCAACAGTGTAACACACCACCACCCAACCTCCTCAACAGCGTAACACACCACCACCCAACCTCCTCAACAGCGTAACACACCACCACCCAACCTCCTCAACAGTGTAACACACCACCACCCAACCTCCTCAACAGTGTAACACACCACCACCCAACCTCCTCAACAGCGTAACACACCACCACCCAACCTCCTCAACAGCGTAACACACCACCACCCAACCTCCTCAACAGTGTAACACACCACCACCCAACCTCCTCAACAGCGTAACACACCACCACCCAACCTCCTCAACAGTGTAACACACCACCACCCAACCTCCTCAACAGCGTAACACACCACCACCCAACCTCCTCAACAGTGTAACACACCACCACCCAACCTCCTCAACAGTGTAACACACCACCACCCAACCTCCTCTCAACAGCGTAACACACCACCACCCAACCTCCTCAACAGCGTAACACACCACCACCCAACCTCCTCAACAGTGTAACACACCACCACCCAACCTCCTCAACAGTGTAACACACCACCACCCAACCTCCTCAACAGCGTAACACACCACCACCCAACCTCCTCAACAGCGTAACACACCACCACCCAACCTCCTCAACAGTGTAACACACCACCACCCAACCTCCTCAACAGCGTAACACACCACCACCCAACCTCCTCAACAGCGTAACACACCACCACCCAACCTCCTCAACAGCGTAACACACCACCACCCAACCTCCTCAACAGTGTAACACACCACCACCCAACCTCCTCAACAGTGTAACACACCACCACCCAACCTCCTCAACAGCGTAACACACCACCACCCAACCTCCTCAACAGTGTAACACACCACCCAACCTCCTCAACAGCGTAACACACCACCACCCAACCTCCTCAACAGTGTAACACACCACCAAACAACCTCCTCAACAGTGTAACACACCACCCAACCTCCTCAACAGCGTAACACACCACCACCCAACCTCCTCAACAGTGTAACACACCACCACCCAACCTCCTCAACAGTGTAACACACCACCACCCAACCTCCTCAACAGTGTAACACACCACCACCCAACCTCCTCAACAGTGTAACACACCACCCAACCTCCTCAACAGCGTAACACACCACCACCCAACCTCCTCAACAGCGTAACACACCACCACCCAACCTCCTCAACAGCGTAACACACCACCACCCAACCTCCTCTCAACAGTGTAACACACCACCACCCAACCTCCTCAACAGTGTAACACACCACCACCCAACCTCCTCAACAGCGTAACACACCACCCAACCTCCTCAACAGCGTAACACACCACCACCCAACCTCCTCAACAGTGTAACACACCACCACCCAACCTCCTCAACAGTGTAACACACCACCCAACCTCCTCAACAGTGTAACACACCACCACCCAACCTCCTCAACAGCGTAACACACCACCACCCAACCTCCTCAACAGCGTAACACACCACCACCCAACCTCCTCAACAGTGTAACACACCACCACCCAACCTCCTCAACAGTGTAACACACCACCACCCAACCTCCTCAACAGCGTAACACACCACCACCCAACCTCCTCAACAGCGTAACACACCACCACCCAACCTCCTCAACAGTGTAACACACCACCACCCAACCTCCTCAACAGCGTAACACACCACCACCCAACCTCCTCAACAGTGTAACACACCACCACCCAACCTCCTCAACAGCGTAACACACCACCACCCAACCTCCTCAACAGTGTAACACACCACCACCCAACCTCCTCAACAGTGTAACACACCACCACCCAACCTCCTCTCAACAGCGTAACACACCACCACCCAACCTCCTCAACAGCGTAACACACCACCACCCAACCTCCTCAACAGTGTAACACACCACCAAACAACCTCCTCAACAGTGTAACACACCACCCAACCTCCTCAACAGCGTAACACACCACCACCCAACCTCCTCAACAGTGTAACACACCACCACCCAACCTCCTCAACAGTGTAACACACCACCACCCAACCTCCTCAACAGTGTAACACACCACCACCCAACCTCCTCAACAGTGTAACACACCACCACCCAACCTCCTCAACAGCGTAACACACCACCACCCAACCTCCTCTCAACAGTGTAACACACCACCACCCAACCTCCTCAACAGCGTAACACACCACCCAACCTCCTCAACAGTGTAACACACCACCACCCAACCTCCTCAACAGTGTAACACACCACCACCCAACCTCCTCAACAGCGTAACACACCACCCAACCTCCTCAACAGCGTAACACACCACCCAACCTCCTCAACAGTGTAACACACCACCACCCAACCTCCTCAACAGCGTAACACACCACCACCCAACCTCCTCAACAGTGTAACACACCACCACCCAACCTCCTCAACAGTGTAACACACCACCACCCAACCTCCTCAACAGCGTAACACACCACCACCCAACCTCCTCAACAGCGTAACACACCACCACCCAACCTCCTCAACAGTGTAACACACCACCACCCAACCTCCTCAACAGCGTAACACACCACCACCCAACCTCCTCAACAGTGTAACACACCACCACCCAACCTCCTCAACAGCGTAACACACCACCACCCAACCTCCTCAACAGTGTAACACACCACCACCCAACCTCCTCAACAGCGTAACACACCACCACCCAACCTACTCAACAGCGTAACACACCACCCAACCTCCTCAACAGTGTAACACACCACCACCCAACCTCCTCAACAGCGTAACACACCACCACCCAACCTCCTCAACAGCGTAACACACCACCACCCAACCTCCTCAACAGTGTAACACACCACCACCCAACCTCCTCAACAGCGTAACACACCACCACCCAACCTCCTCAACAGCGTAACACACCACCACCCAACCTCCTCAACAGCGTAACACACCACCACCCAACCTCCTCAACAGTGTAACACACCACCACCCAACCTCCTCAACAGTGTAACACACCACCACCCAACCTCCTCAACAGCGTAACACACCACCACCCAACCTCCTCAACAGTGTAACACACCACCCAACCTCCTCAACAGCGTAACACACCACCACCCAACCTCCTCAACAGTGTAACACACCACCAAACAACCTCCTCAACAGTGTAACACACCACCCAACCTCCTCAACAGCGTAACACACCACCACCCAACCTCCTCAACAGTGTAACACACCACCACCCAACCTCCTCAACAGTGTAACACACCACCACCCAACCTCCTCAACAGTGTAACACACCACCACCCAACCTCCTCAACAGTGTAACACACCACCCAACCTCCTCAACAGCGTAACACACCACCACCCAACCTCCTCAACAGCGTAACACACCACCACCCAACCTCCTCAACAGCGTAACACACCACCACCCAACCTCCTCTCAACAGTGTAACACACCACCACCCAACCTCCTCAACAGTGTAACACACCACCACCCAACCTCCTCAACAGCGTAACACACCACCCAACCTCCTCAACAGCGTAACACACCACCACCCAACCTCCTCAACAGTGTAACACACCACCACCCAACCTCCTCAACAGTGTAACACACCACCCAACCTCCTCAACAGTGTAACACACCACCACCCAACCTTCTCAACAGCGTAACACACCACCACCCAACCTCCTCAACAGCGTAACACACCACCACCCAACCTCCTCAACAGTGTAACACACCACCACCCAACCTCCTCAACAGTGTAACACACCACCACCCAACCTCCTCAACAGCGTAACACACCACCACCCAACCTCCTCAACAGCGTAACACACCACCACCCAACCTCCTCAACAGTGTAACACACCACCACCCAACCTCCTCAACAGCGTAACACACCACCACCCAACCTCCTCAACAGTGTAACACACCACCACCCAACCTCCTCAACAGCGTAACACACCACCACCCAACCTCCTCAACAGTGTAACACACCACCACCCAACCTCCTCAACAGTGTAACACACCACCACCCAACCTCCTCTCAACAGCGTAACACACCACCACCCAACCTCCTCAACAGCGTAACACACCACCACCCAACCTCCTCAACAGCGTAACACACCACCACCCAACCTCCTCAACAGCGTAACACACCACCACCCAACCTCCTCAACAGCGTAACACACCACCACCCAACCTCCTCAACAGCGTAACACACCACCACCCAACCTCCTCAACAGCGTAACACACCACCACCCAACCTCCTCAACAGTGTAACACACCACCACCCAACCTCCTCAACAGCGTAACACACCACCACCCAACCTCCTCAACAGCGTAACACACCACCACCCAACCTCCTCAACAGTGTAACACACCACCCAACCTCCTCAACAGCGTAACACACCACCACCCAACCTCCTCAACAGTGTAACACACCACCAAACAACCTCCTCAACAGTGTAACACACCACCCAACCTCCTCAACAGCGTAACACACCACCACCCAACCTCCTCAACAGTGTAACACACCACCACCCAACCTCCTCAACAGTGTAACACACCACCACCCAACCTCCTCAACAGTGTAACACACCACCACCCAACCTCCTCAACAGTGTAACACACCACCACCCAACCTCCTCAACAGCGTAACACACCACCACCCAACCTCCTCACAACAGTGTAACACACCACCACCCAACCTCCTCAACAGCGTAACACACCACCCAACCTCCTCAACAGTGTAACACACCACCACCCAACCTCCTCAACAGTGTAACACACCACCACCCAACCTCCTCAACAGCGTAACACACCACCCAACCTCCTCAACAGCGTAACACACCACCCAACCTCCTCAACAGTGTAACACACCACCACCCAACCTCCTCAACAGCGTAACACACCACCACCCAACCTCCTCAACAGTGTAACACACCACCACCCAACCTCCTCAACAGTGTAACACACCACCACCCAACCTCCTCAACAGCGTAACACACCAC
This sequence comes from Salvelinus fontinalis, assembly GCF_029448725.1. Taxonomy (NCBI): domain Eukaryota; kingdom Metazoa; phylum Chordata; class Actinopteri; order Salmoniformes; family Salmonidae; genus Salvelinus; species Salvelinus fontinalis. The sequence continues at coordinate 38,766,936 of NC_074684.1, read as the reverse complement.
CACCCAACCTCCTCAACAGCGTAACACACCACCACCCAACCTCCTCAACAGTGTAACACACCACCACCCAACCTCCTCAACAGCGTAACACACCACCACCCAACCTCCTCAACAGTGTAACACACCACCACCCAACCTCCTCAACAGCGTAACACACCACCACCCAACCTCCTCAACAGTGTAACACACCACCACCCAACCTCCTCAACAGCGTAACACACCACCACCCAACCTACTCAACAGCGTAACACACCACCCAACCTCCTCAACAGTGTAACACACCACCACCCAACCTCCTCAACAGTGTAACACACCACCACCCAACCTCCTCAACAGTGTAACACACCACCACCCAACCTCCTCAACAGCGTAACACACCACCACCCAACCTCCTCAACAGCGTAACACACCACCACCCAACCTCCTCAACAGTGTAACACACCACCACCCAACCTCCTCAACAGCGTAACACACCACCACCCAACCTCCTCAACAGCGTAACACACCACCACCCAACCTCCTCAACAGCGTAACACACCACCACCCAACCTCCTCAACAGTGTAACACACCACCACCCAACCTCCTCAACAGTGTAACACACCACCACCCAACCTCCTCAACAGCGTAACACACCACCACCCAACCTCCTCAACAGTGTAACACACCACCACCCAACCTCCTCAACAGCGTAACACACCACCCAACCTCCTCAACAGTGTAACACACCACCACCCAACCTCCTCAACAGCGTAACACACCACCACCCAACCTCCTCAACAGCGTAACACACCACCACCCAACCTCCTCAACAGTGTAACACACCACCACCCAACCTCCTCAACAGCGTAACACACCACCACCCAACCTCCTCAACAGCGTAACACACCACCACCCAACCTCCTCAACAGCGTAACACACCACCCAACCTCCTCAACAGTGTAACACACCACCACCCAACCTCCTCAACAGTGTAACACACCACCACCCAACCTCCTCAACAGTGTAACACACCACCACCCAACCTCCTCAACAGTGTAACACACCACCACCCAACCTCCTCAACAGTGTAACACACCACCCAACCTCCTCAACAGCGCAACACACCACCACCCAACCTCCTCAACAGTGTAACACACCACCACCCAACCTCCTCAACAGCGTAACACACCACCACCCAACCTCCTCAACAGTGTAACACACCACCCAACCTCCTCAACAGCGTAACACACCACCACCCAACCTCCTCAACAGCGTAACACACCACCACCCAACCTCCTCAACAGTGTAACACACCACCACCCAACCTCCTCAACAGCGTAACACACCACCCAACCTCCTCAACAGCGTAACACACCACCACCCAACCTCAACAGTGTAACACACCACCCAACCTCCTCAACAGCGTAACACACCACCACCCAACCTCCTCAACAGTGTAACACACCACCACCCAACCTCCTCAACAGCGTAACACACCACCCAACCTCCTCAACAGCGTAACACACCACCACCCAACCTCCTCAACAGTGTAACACACCACCACCCAACCTCCTCAACAGTGTAACACACCACCCAACCTCCTCAACAGTGTAACACACCACCACCCAACCTCCTCAACAGCGTAACACACCACCACCCAACCTCCTCAACAGCGTAACACACCACCACCCAACCTCCTCAACAGTGTAACACACCACCACCCAACCTCCTCAACAGTGTAACACACCACCACCCAACCTCCTCAACAGTGTAACACACCACCACCCAACCTCATCAACAGTGTAACACACCACCACCCAACCTCCTCAACAGTGTAACACACCACCACCCAACCTCCTCAACAGCGTAACACACCACCACCCAACCTCCTCAACAGTGTAACACACCACCACCCAACCTCCTCAACAGCGTAACACACCACCACCCAACCTCCTCAACAGTGTAACACACCACCACCCAACCTCCTCAACAGTGTAACACACCACCCAACCTCCTCAACAGCGTAACACACCACCACCCAACCTCCTCAACAGCGTAACACACCACCACCCAACCTCCTCAACAGCGTAACACACCACCACCCAACCTCCTCTCAACAGTGTAACACACCACCACCCAACCTCCTCAACAGTGTAACACACCACCACCCAACCTCCTCAACAGCGTAACACACCACCCAACCTCCTCAACAGCGTAACACACCACCACCCAACCTCCTCAACAGTGTAACACACCACCACCCAACCTCCTCAACAGTGTAACACACCACCCAACCTCCTCAACAGTGTAACACACCACCACCCAACCTCCTCAACAGCGTAACACACCACCACCCAACCTCCTCAACAGCGTAACACACCACCACCCAACCTCCTCAACAGTGTAACACACCACCACCCAACCTCCTCAACAGTGTAACACACCACCACCCAACCTCCTCAACAGCGTAACACACCACCACCCAACCTCCTCAACAGTGTAACACACCACCACCCAACCTCCTCAACAGTGTAACACACCACCACCCAACCTCCTCAACAGCGTAACACACCACCACCCAACCTCCTCAACAGTGTAACACACCACCACCCAACCTCCTCAACAGCGTAACACACCACCACCCAACCTCCTCAACAGTGTAACACACCACCACCCAACCTCCTCAACAGTGTAACACACCACCACCCAACCTCCTCTCAACAGCGTAACACACCACCACCCAACCTCCTCAACAGCGTAACACACCACCACCCAACCTCCTCAACAGCGTAACACACCACCACCCAACCTCCTCAACAGCGTAACACACCACCACCCAACCTCCTCAACAGCGTAACACACCACCACCCAACCTCCTCAACAGCGTAACACACCACCACCCAACCTCCTCAACAGCGTAACACACCACCACCCAACCTCCTCAACAGTGTAACACACCACCACCCAACCTCCTCAACAGCGTAACACACCACCACCCAACCTCCTCAACAGCGTAACACACCACCACCCAACCTCCTCAACAGTGTAACACACCACCCAACCTCCTCAACAGCGTAACACACCACCACCCAACCTCCTCAACAGTGTAACACACCACCAAACAACCTCCTCAACAGTGTAACACACCACCCAACCTCCTCAACAGCGTAACACACCACCACCCAACCTCCTCAACAGTGTAACACACCACCACCCAACCTCCTCAACAGTGTAACACACCACCACCCAACCTCCTCAACAGTGTAACACACCACCACCCAACCTCCTCAACAGTGTAACACACCACCACCCAACCTCCTCAACAGCGTAACACACCACCACCCAACCTCCTCTCAACAGTGTAACACACCACCACCCAACCTCCTCAACAGCGTAACACACCACCCAACCTCCTCAACAGTGTAACACACCACCACCCAACCTCCTCAACAGTGTAACACACCACCACCCAACCTCCTCAACAGCGTAACACACCACCCAACCTCCTCAACAGCGTAACACACCACCCAACCTCCTCAACAGTGTAACACACCACCACCCAACCTCCTCAACAGCGTAACACACCACCACCCAACCTCCTCAACAGTGTAACACACCACCACCCAACCTCCTCAACAGTGTAACACACCACCACCCAACCTCCTCAACAGCGTAACACACCACCACCCAACCTCCTCAACAGCGTAACACACCACCACCCAACCTCCTCAACAGTGTAACACACCACCACCCAACCTCCTCAACAGCGTAACACACCACCACCCAACCTCCTCAACAGTGTAACACACCACCACCCAACCTCCTCAACAGCGTAACACACCACCACCCAACCTCCTCAACAGTGTAACACACCACCACCCAACCTCCTCAACAGCGTAACACACCACCACCCAACCTACTCAACAGCGTAACACACCACCCAACCTCCTCAACAGTGTAACACACCACCACCCAACCTCCTCAACAGTGTAACACACCACCCAACCTCCTCAACAGCGTAACACACCACCACCCAACCTCCTCAACAGTGTAACACACCACCACCCAACCTCCTCAACAGCGTAACACACCACCACCCAACCTCCTCAACAGTGTAACACACCACCCAACCTCCTCAACAGCGTAACACACCACCACCCAACCTCCTCAACAGCGTAACACACCACCACCCAACCTCCTCAACAGTGTAACACACCACCACCCAACCTCCTCAACAGCGTAACACACCACCCAACCTCCTCAACAGCGTAACACACCACCACCCAACCTCAACAGTGTAACACACCACCCAACCTCCTCAACAGCGTAACACACCACCACCCAACCTCCTCAACAGTGTAACACACCACCACCCAACCTCCTCAACAGCGTAACACACCACCCAACCTCCTCAACAGCGTAACACACCACCACCCAACCTCCTCAACAGTGTAACACACCACCACCCAACCTCCTCAACAGTGTAACACACCACCCAACCTCCTCAACAGTGTAACACACCACCACCCAACCTCCTCAACAGCGTAACACACCACCACCCAACCTCCTCAACAGCGTAACACACCACCACCCAACCTCCTCAACAGTGTAACACACCACCACCCAACCTCCTCAACAGTGTAACACACCACCACCCAACCTCCTCAACAGTGTAACACACCACCACCCAACCTCATCAACAGTGTAACACACCACCACCCAACCTCCTCAACAGTGTAACACACCACCACCCAACCTCCTCAACAGCGTAACACACCACCACCCAACCTCCTCAACAGTGTAACACACCACCACCCAACCTCCTCAACAGCGTAACACACCACCACCCAACCTCCTCAACAGTGTAACACACCACCACCCAACCTCCTCAACAGTGTAACACACCACCCAACCTCCTCAACAGCGTAACACACCACCACCCAACCTCCTCAACAGCGTAACACACCACCACCCAACCTCCTCAACAGCGTAACACACCACCACCCAACCTCCTCTCAACAGTGTAACACACCACCACCCAACCTCCTCAACAGTGTAACACACCACCACCCAACCTCCTCAACAGCGTAACACACCACCCAACCTCCTCAACAGCGTAACACACCACCACCCAACCTCCTCAACAGTGTAACACACCACCACCCAACCTCCTCAACAGTGTAACACACCACCCAACCTCCTCAACAGTGTAACACACCACCACCCAACCTCCTCAACAGCGTAACACACCACCACCCAACCTCCTCAACAGCGTAACACACCACCACCCAACCTCCTCAACAGTGTAACACACCACCACCCAACCTCCTCAACAGTGTAACACACCACCACCCAACCTCCTCAACAGCGTAACACACCACCACCCAACCTCCTCAACAGCGTAACACATCACCACCCAACCTCCTCAACAGTGTAACACACCACCACCCAACCTCCTCAACAGCGTAACACACCACCACCCAACCTCCTCAACAGTGTAACACACCACCACCCAACCTCCTCAACAGCGTAACACACCACCACCCAACCTCCTCAACAGTGTAACACACAACCACCCAACCTCCTCAACAGTGTAACACACCATCACCCAACCTCCTCTCAACAGCGTAACACACCACCACCCAACCTCCTCAACAGCGTAACACACCACCACCCAACCTCCTCAACAGCGTAACACACCACCACCCAACCTCCTCAACAGCGTAACGCACCACCACCCAACCTCCTCAACAGCGTAACGCACCACCACCCAACCTCCTCAACAGCGTAACACACCACCACCCAACCTCCTCAACAGCGTAACACACCACCACCCAACCTCCTCAACAGTGTAACACACCACCACCCAACCTCCTCAACAGCGTAACACACCACCACCCAACCTCCTCAACAGCGTAACACACCACCACCCAACCTCCTCAACAGTGTAACACACCACCCAACCTCCTCAACAGCGTAACACACCACCACCCAACCTCCTCAACAGTGTAACACACCACCAAACAACCTCCTCAACAGTGTAACACACCACCCAACCTCCTCAACAGCGTAACACACCACCACCCAACCTCCTCAACAGTGTAACACACCACCACCCAACCTCCTCAACAGTGTAACACACCACCACCCAACCTCCTCAACAGTGTAACACACCACCACCCAACCTCCTCAACAGTGTAACACACCACCACCCAACCTCCTCAACAGCGTAACACACCACCACCCAACCTCCTCTCAACAGTGTAACACACCACCACCCAACCTCCTCAACAGCGTAACACACCACCCAACCTCCTCAACAGTGTAACACACCACCACCCAACCTCCTCAACAGTGTAACACACCACCACCCAACCTCCTCAACAGCGTAACACACCACCCAACCTCCTCAACAGCGTAACACACCACCCAACCTCCTCAACAGTGTAACACACCACCACCCAACCTCCTCAACAGCGTAACACACCACCACCCAACCTCCTCAACAGTGTAACACACCACCACCCAACCTCCTCAACAGTGTAACACACCACCACCCAACCTCCTCAACAGCGTAACACACCACCACCCAACCTCCTCAACAGCGTAACACACCACCACCCAACCTCCTCAACAGTGTAACACACCACCACCCAACCTCCTCAACAGCGTAACACACCACCACCCAACCTCCTCAACAGTGTAACACACCACCACCCAACCTCCTCAACAGCGTAACACACCACCACCCAACCTCCTCAACAGTGTAACACACCACCACCCAACCTCCTCAACAGCGTAACACACCACCACCCAACCTACTCAACAGCGTAACACACCACCCAACCTCCTCAACAGTGTAACACACCACCACCCAACCTCCTCAACAGTGTAACACACCACCACCCAACCTCCTCAACAGTGTAACACACCACCACCCAACCTCCTCAACAGCGTAACACACCACCACCCAACCTCCTCAACAGCGTAACACACCACCACCCAACCTCCTCAACAGTGTAACACACCACCACCCAACCTCCTCAACAGTGTAACACACCACCACCCAACCTCCTCAACAGCGTAACACACCACCACCCAACCTCCTCAACAGCGTAACACACCACCACCCAACCTCCTCAACAGTGTAACACACCACCACCCAACCTCCTCAACAGTGTAACACACCACCACCCAACCTCCTCAACAGCGTAACACACCACCACCCAACCTCCTCAACAGTGTAACACACCACCACCCAACCTCCTCAACAGCGTAACACACCACCCAACCTCCTCAACAGTGTAACACACCACCACCCAACCTCCTCAACAGCGTAACACACCACCACCCAACCTACTCAACAGCGTAACACACCACCCAACCTCCTCAACAGTGTAACACACCACCACCCAACCTCCTCAACAGTGTAACACACCACCCAACCTCCTCAACAGCGTAACACACCACCACCCAACCTCCTCAACAGTGTAACACACCACCACCCAACCTCCTCAACAGCGTAACACACCACCACCCAACCTCCTCAACAGTGTAACACACCACCCAACCTCCTCAACAGCGTAACACACCACCACCCAACCTCCTCAACAGCGTAACACACCACCACCCAACCTCCTCAACAGTGTAACACACCACCACCCAACCTCCTCAACAGCGTAACACACCACCCAACCTCCTCAACAGCGTAACACACCACCACCCAACCTCAACAGTGTAACACACCACCCAACCTCCTCAACAGCGTAACACACCACCACCCAACCTCCTCAACAGTGTAACACACCACCACCCAACCTCCTCAACAGCGTAACACACCACCCAACCTCCTCAACAGCGTAACACACCACCACCCAACCTCCTCAACAGTGTAACACACCACCACCCAACCTCCTCAACAGTGTAACACACCACCCAACCTCCTCAACAGTGTAACACACCACCACCCAACCTCCTCAACAGCGTAACACACCACCACCCAACCTCCTCAACAGCGTAACACACCACCACCCAACCTCCTCAACAGTGTAACACACCACCACCCAACCTCCTCAACAGTGTAACACACCACCACCCAACCTCCTCAACAGTGTAACACACCACCACCCAACCTCCTCAACAGTGTAACACACCACCACCCAACCTCCTCAACAGTGTAACACACCACCACCCAACCTCATCAACAGTGTAACACACCACCACCCAACCTCCTCAACAGTGTAACACACCACCACCCAACCTCCTCAACAGCGTAACACACCACCACCCAACCTCCTCAACAGTGTAACACACCACCACCCAACCTCCTCAACAGCGTAACACACCACCACCCAACCTCCTCAACAGTGTAACACACCACCACCCAACCTCCTCAACAGTGTAACACACCACCCAACCTCCTCAACAGCGTAACACACCACCACCCAACCTCCTCAACAGCGTAACACACCACCACCCAACCTCCTCAACAGCGTAACACACCACCACCCAACCTCCTCTCAACAGTGTAACACACCACCACCCAACCTCCTCAACAGTGTAACACACCACCACCCAACCTCCTCAACAGCGTAACACACCACCCAACCTCCTCAACAGCGTAACACACCACCACCCAACCTCCTCAACAGTGTAACACACCACCACCCAACCTCCTCAACAGTGTAACACACCACCCAACCTCCTCAACAGTGTAACACACCACCACCCAACCTCCTCAACAGCGTAACACACCACCACCCAACCTCCTCAACAGCGTAACACACCACCACCCAACCTCCTCAACAGTGTAACACACCACCACCCAACCTCCTCAACAGTGTAACACACCACCACCCAACCTCCTCAACAGCGTAACACACCACCACCCAACCTCCTCAACAGCGTAACACATCACCACCCAACCTCCTCAACAGTGTAACACACCACCACCCAACCTCCTCAACAGCGTAACACACCACCACCCAACCTCCTCAACAGTGTAACACACCACCACCCAACCTCCTCAACAGCGTAACACACCACCACCCAACCTCCTCAACAGTGTAACACACAACCACCCAACCTCCTCAACAGTGTAACACACCATCACCCAACCTCCTCTCAACAGCGTAACACACCACCACCCAACCTCCTCAACAGCGTAACACACCACCACCCAACCTCCTCAACAGCGTAACACACCACCACCCAACCTCCTCAACAGCGTAACGCACCACCACCCAACCTCCTCAACAGCGTAACGCACCACCACCCAACCTCCTCAACAGCGTAACACACCACCACCCAACCTCCTCAACAGCGTAACACACCACCACCCAACCTCCTCAACAGTGTAACACACCACCACCCAACCTCCTCAACAGCGTAACACACCACCACCCAACCTCCTCAACAGCGTAACACACCACCACCCAACCTCCTCAACAGTGTAACACACCACCCAACCTCCTCAACAGCGTAACACACCACCACCCAACCTCCTCAACAGTGTAACACACCACCAAACAACCTCCTCAACAGTGTAACACACCACCCAACCTCCTCAACAGCGTAACACACCACCACCCAACCTCCTCAACAGTGTAACACACCACCACCCAACCTCCTCAACAGTGTAACACACCACCACCCAACCTCCTCAACAGTGTAACACACCACCACCCAACCTCCTCAACAGTGTAACACACCACCACCCAACCTCCTCAACAGCGTAACACACCACCACCCAACCTCCTCTCAACAGTGTAACACACCACCACCCAACCTCCTCAACAGCGTAACACACCACCCAACCTCCTCAACAGTGTAACACACCACCACCCAACCTCCTCAACAGTGTAACACACCACCACCCAACCTCCTCAACAGCGTAACACACCACCCAACCTCCTCAACAGCGTAACACACCACCCAACCTCCTCAACAGTGTAACACACCACCACCCAACCTCCTCAACAGTGTAACACACCACCACCCAACCTCCTCAACAGCGTAACACACCACCACCCAACCTCCTCAACAGTGTAACACACCACCACCCAACCTCCTCAACAGCGTAACACACCACCCAACCTCCTCAACAGTGTAACACACCACCACCCAACCTCCTCAACAGCGTAACACACCACCACCCAACCTCCTCAACAGCGTAACACACCACCACCCAACCTCCTCAACAGTGTAACACACCACCACCCAACCTCCTCAACAGCGTAACACACCACCACCCAACCTCCTCAACAGCGTAACACACCACCACCCAACCTCCTCAACAGCGTAACACACCACCCAACCTCCTCAACAGTGTAACACACCACCACCCAACCTCCTCAACAGTGTAACACACCACCACCCAACCTCCTCAACAGTGTAACACACCACCACCCAACCTCCTCAACAGTGTAACACACCACCACCCAACCTCCTCAACAGTGTAACACACCACCCAACCTCCTCAACAGCGTAACACACCACCACCCAACCTCCTCAACAGTGTAACACACCACCACCCAACCTCCTCAACAGCGTAACACACCACCACCCAACCTCCTCAACAGTGTAACACACCACCCAACCTCCTCAACAGCGTAACACACCACCACCCAACCTCCTCAACAGCGTAACACACCACCACCCAACCTCCTCAACAGTGTAACACACCACCACCCAACCTCCTCAACAGCGTAACACACCACCCAACCTCCTCAACAGCGTAACACACCACCACCCAACCTCAACAGTGTAACACACCACCCAACCTCCTCAACAGCGTAACACACCACCACCCAACCTCCTCAACAGTGTAACACACCACCACCCAACCTCCTCAACAGCGTAACACACCACCCAACCTCCTCAACAGCGTAACACACCACCACCCAACCTCCTCAACAGTGTAACACACCACCACCCAACCTCCTCAACAGTGTAACACACCACCCAACCTCCTCAACAGTGTAACACACCACCACCCAACCTCCTCAACAGCGTAACACACCACCACCCAACCTCCTCAACAGCGTAACACACCACCACCCAACCTCCTCAACAGTGTAACACACCACCACCCAACCTCCTCAACAGTGTAACACACCACCACCCAACCTCCTCAACAGTGTAACACACCACCACCCAACCTCATCAACAGTGTAACACACCACCACCCAACCTCCTCAACAGTGTAACACACCACCACCCAACCTCCTCAACAGCGTAACACACCACCACCCAACCTCCTCAACAGTGTAACACACCACCACCCAACCTCCTCAACAGCGTAACACACCACCACCCAACCTCCTCAACAGTGTAACACACCACCACCCAACCTCCTCAACAGTGTAACACACCACCACCCAACCTCCTCAACAGTGTAACAAACCACCACCCAACCTCCTCAACAGTGTAACACACCACCACCCAACCTCCTCAACAGTGTAACACACCACCCAACCTCCTCAACAGCGTAACACACCACCACCCAACCTCCTCAACAGCGTAACACACCACCACCCAACCTCCTCAACAGCGTAACACACCACCACCCAACCTCCTCAACAGTGTAACACACCACCACCCAACCTCCTCAACAGCGTAACACACCACCACCCAACCTCCTCAACAGCGTAACACACCACCACCCAACCTCCTCAACAGTGTAACACACCACCACCCAACCTCCTCAACAGTGTAACACACCACCCAACCTCCTCAACAGTGTAACACACCACCACCCAACCTCCTCAACAGCGTAACACACCACCACCCAACCTCCTCAACAGCGTAACACACCACCACCCAACCTCCTCAACAGCGTAACACACCACCACCCAACCTCCTCAACAGTGTAACACACCACCACCCAACCTCCTCAACAGCGTAACACACCACCACCCAACCTCCTCAACAGTGTAACACACCACCACCCAACCTCCTCAACAGTGTAACACACCACCACCCAACCTCATCAACAGTGTAACACACCACCACCCAACCTCCTCAACAGTGTAACACCACCACCCAACCTCCTCAACAGCGTAACACACCACCACCCAACCTCCTCAACAGTGTAACACACCACCACCCAACCTCCTCAACAGCGTAACACACCACCACCCAACCTCCTCAACAGTGTAACACACCACCACCCAACCTCCTCAACAGTGTAACACACCACCACCCAACCTCCTCAACAGTGTAACACACCACCACCCAACCTCCTCAACAGTGTAACACACCACCACCCAACCTCCTCAACAGCGTAACACACCACCCAACCTCCTCAACAGTGTAACACACCACCACCCAACCTCCTCAACAGCGTAACACACCACCACCCAACCTCCTCAACAGCGTAACACACCACCACCCAACCTCCTCAACAGCGTAACACACCACCACCCAACCTCCTCAACAGTGTAACACACCACCACCCAACCTCCTCAACAGCGTAACACACCACCACCCAACCTCCTCAACAGTGTAACACACCACCACCCAACCTCCTCAACAGCGTAACACACCACCACCCAACCTCCTCAACAGTGTAACACACCACCACCCAACCTCCTCAACAGCGTAACACACCACCACCCAACCTCAACAGTGTAACACACCACCACCCAACCTCCTCAACAGCGTAACACACCACCACCCAACCTCCTCAACAGCGTAACACACCACCACCCAACCTCCTCAACAGTGTAACACACCACCACCCAACCTCCTCTCAACAGTGTAACACACCACCCAACCTCCTCAACAGCGTAACACACCACCACCCAACCTCCTCAACAGTGTAACACACCACCACCCAACCTCCTCAACAGTGTAACACACCACCACCCAACCTCCTCAACAGTGTAACACACCACCCAACCTCCTCAACAGCGTAACACACCACCACCCAACCTCCTCAACAGTGTAACACACCACCACCCAACCTCCTCAACAGCGTAACACACCACCACCCAACCTCCTCAACAGTGTAACACACCACCCAACCTCCTCAACAGCGTAACACACCACCACCCAACCTCCTCAACAGCGTAACACACCACCACCCAACCTCCTCAACAGTGTAACACACCACCACCCAACCTCCTCAACAGCGTAACACACCACCCAACCTCCTCAACAGCGTAACACACCACCACCCAACCTCAACAGTGTAACACACCACCCAACCTCCTCAACAGCGTAACACACCACCACCCAACCTCCTCAACAGTGTAACACACCACCACCCAACCTCCTCAACAGCGTAACACACCACCCAACCTCCTCAACAGCGTAACACACCACCACCCAACCTCCTCAACAGTGTAACACACCACCACCCAACCTCCTCAACAGTGTAACACACCACCCAACCTCCTCAACAGTGTAACACACCACCACCCAACCTCCTCAACAGCGTAACACACCACCACCCAACCTCCTCAACAGCGTAACACACCACCACCCAACCTCCTCAACAGTGTAACACACCACCACCCAACCTCCTCAACAGTGTAACACACCACCACCCAACCTCCTCAACAGTGTAACACACCACCACCCAACCTCATCAACAGTGTAACACACCACCACCCAACCTCCTCAACAGTGTAACACACCACCACCCAACCTCCTCAACAGCGTAACACACCACCACCCAACCTCCTCAACAGTGTAACACACCACCACCCAACCTCCTCAACAGCGTAACACACCACCACCCAACCTCCTCAACAGTGTAACACACCACCACCCAACCTCCTCAACAGTGTAACACACCACCACCCAACCTCCTCAACAGTGTAACACACCACCACCCAACCTCCTCAACAGTGTAACACACCACCACCCAACCTCCTCAACAGTGTAACACACCACCCAACCTCCTCAACAGCGTAACACACCACCACCCAACCTCCTCAACAGCGTAACACACCACCACCCAACCTCCTCAACAGCGTAACACACCACCACCCAACCTCCTCAACAGTGTAACACACCACCACCCAACCTCCTCAACAGCGTAACCCACCACCACCCAACCTCCTCAACAGCGTAACACACCACCACCCAACCTCCTCAACAGTGTAACACACCACCACCCAACCTCCTCAACAGTGTAACACACCACCCAACCTCCTCAACAGTGTAACACACCACCACCCAACCTCCTCAACAGCGTAACACACCACCACCCAACCTCCTCAACAGCGTAACACACCACCACCCAACCTCCTCAACAGCGTAACACACCACCACCCAACCTCATCAACAGTGTAACACACCACCACCCAACCTCCTCAACAGCGTAACACACCACCACCCAACCTCCTCAACAGTGTAACACACCACCACCCAACCTCCTCAACAGCGTAACACACACCACCCAACCTCCTCAACAGCGTAACACACCACCACCCAACCTCCTCAACAGTGTAACACACCACCACCCAACCTCCTCAACAGTGTAACACACCACCCAACCTCCTCAACAGTGTAACACACCACCACCCAACCTCCTCAACAGCGTAACACACCACCACCCAACCTCCTCAACAGCGTAACACACCACCACCCAACCTCCTCAACAGCGTAACACACCACCACCCAACCTCCTCAACAGTGTAACACACCACCACCCAACCTCCTCAACAGCGTAACACACCACCACCCAACCTCCTCAACAGTGTAACACACCACCACCCAACCTCCTCAACAGTGTAACACACCACCACCCAACCTCCTCAACAGCGTAACACACCACCACCCAACCTCCTCAACAGTGTAACACACCACCACCCAACCTCCTCAACAGTGTAACACACCACCACCCAACCTCCTCAACAGTGTAACACACCACCACCCAACCTCATCAACAGTGTAACACACCACCACCCAACCTCCTCAACAGTGTAACACACCACCACCCAACCTCCTCAACAGCGTAACACACCACCACCCAACCTCCTCAACAGTGTAACACACCACCACCCAACCTCCTCAACAGTGTAACACACCACCACCCAACCTCCTCAACAGTGTAACACACCACCACCCAACCTCCTCAACAGTGTAACACACCACCACCCAACCTCCTCAACAGTGTAACACACCACCCAACCTCCTCAACAGCGTAACACACCACCACCCAACCTCCTCAACAGCGTAACACACCACCACCCAACCTCCTCAACAGCGTAACACACCACCACCCAACCTCCTCAACAGTGTAACACACCACCACCCAACCTCCTCAACAGCGTAACACACCACCACCCAACCTCCTCAACAGCGTAACACACCACCACCCAACCTCCTCAACAGTGTAACACACCACCACCCAACCTCCTCAACAGTGTAACACACCACCCAACCTCCTCAACAGTGTAACACACCACCACCCAACCTCCTCAACAGCGTAACACACCACCACCCAACCTCCTCAACAGCGTAACACACCACCACCCAACCTCCTCAACAGCGTAACACACCACCACCCAACCTCCTCAACAGTGTAACACACCACCACCCAACCTCCTCAACAGCGTAACACACCACCACCCAACCTCCTCAACAGTGTAACACACCACCACCCAACCTCCTCAACAGTGTAACACACCACCACCCAACCTCCTCAACAGTGTAACACACCACCACCCAACCTCCTCAACAGCGTAACACACCACCCAACCTCCTCAACAGTGTAACACACCACCACCCAACCTCCTCAACAGCGTAACACACCACCACCCAACCTCCTCAACAGCGTAACACACCACCACCCAACCTCCTCAACAGCGTAACACACCACCACCCAACCTCCTCAACAGTGTAACACACCACCACCCAACCTCCTCAACAGTGTAACACACCACCACCCAACCTCCTCAACAGCGTAACACACCACCACCCAACCTCCTCAACAGTGTAACACACCACCACCCAACCTCCTCAACAGCGTAACACACCACCACCCAACCTCCTCAACAGTGTAACACACCACCACCCAACCTCCTCAACAGCGTAACACACCACCACCCAACCTCAACAGTGTAACACACCACCACCCAACCTCCTCAACAGCGTAACACACCACCACCCAACCTCCTCAACAGCGTAACACACCACCACCCAACCTCCTCAACAGTGTAACACACCACCACCCAACCTCCTCTCAACAGTGTAACACACCACCCAACCTCCTCAACAGCGTAACACACCACCACCCAACCTCCTCAACAGTGTAACACACCACCACCCAACCTCCTCAACAGTGTAACACACCACCACCCAACCTCCTCAACAGTGTAACACACCACCCAACCTCCTCAACAGCGTAACACACCACCACCCAACCTCCTCAACAGTGTAACACACCACCACCCAACCTCCTCAACAGCGTAACACACCACCACCCAACCTCCTCAACAGTGTAACACACCACCCAACCTCCTCAACAGCGTAACACACCACCACCCAACCTCCTCAACAGCGTAACACACCACCACCCAACCTCCTCAACAGTGTAACACACCACCACCCAACCTCCTCAACAGCGTAACACACCACCCAACCTCCTCAACAGCGTAACACACCACCACCCAACCTCAACAGTGTAACACACCACCCAACCTCCTCAACAGCGTAACACACCACCACCCAACCTCCTCAACAGTGTAACACACCACCACCCAACCTCCTCAACAGCGTAACACACCACCCAACCTCCTCAACAGCGTAACACACCACCACCCAACCTCCTCAACAGTGTAACACACCACCACCCAACCTCCTCAACAGTGTAACACACCACCCAACCTCCTCAACAGTGTAACACACCACCACCCAACCTCCTCAACAGCGTAACACACCACCACCCAACCTCCTCAACAGCGTAACACACCACCACCCAACCTCCTCAACAGTGTAACACACCACCACCCAACCTCCTCAACAGTGTAACACACCACCACCCAACCTCCTCAACAGTGTAACACACCACCACCCAACCTCATCAACAGTGTAACACACCACCACCCAACCTCCTCAACAGTGTAACACACCACCACCCAACCTCCTCAACAGCGTAACACACCACCACCCAACCTCCTCAACAGTGTAACACACCACCACCCAACCTCCTCAACAGTGTAACACACCACCACCCAACCTCCTCAACAGTGTAACACACCACCACCCAACCTCCTCAACAGTGTAACACACCACCACCCAACCTCCTCAACAGTGTAACACACCACCCAACCTCCTCAACAGCGTAACACACCACCACCCAACCTCCTCAACAGCGTAACACACCACCACCCAACCTCCTCAACAGCGTAACACACCACCACCCAACCTCCTCAACAGTGTAACACACCACCACCCAACCTCCTCAACAGCGTAACCCACCACCACCCAACCTCCTCAACAGCGTAACACACCACCACCCAACCTCCTCAACAGTGTAACACACCACCACCCAACCTCCTCAACAGTGTAACACACCACCCAACCTCCTCAACAGTGTAACACACCACCACCCAACCTCCTCAACAGCGTAGCACACCACCACCCAACCTCCTCAACAGCGTAACACACCACCACCCAACCTCCTCAACAGCGTAACACACCACCACCCAACCTCCTCAACAGTGTAACACACCACCACCCAACCTCCTCAACAGCGTAACACACCACCACCCAACCTCCTCAACAGTGTAACACACCACCACCCAACCTCCTCAACAGTGTAACACACCACCACCCAACCTCCTCAACAGTGTAACACACCACCACCCAACCTCCTCAACAGCGTAACACACCACCCAACCTCCTCAACAGTGTAACACACCACCACCCAACCTCCTCAACAGCGTAACACACCACCACCCAACCTCCTCAACAGCGTAACACACCACCACCCAACCTCCTCAACAGCGTAACACACCACCACCCAACCTCCTCAACAGTGTAACACACCACCACCCAACCTCCTCAACAGCGTAACACACCACCACCCAACCTCCTCAGCAGTGTAACACACCACCACCCAACCTCCTCAACAGCGTAACACACCACCACCCAACCTCCTCAACAGTGTAACACACCACCACCCAACCTCCTCAACAGCGTAACACACCACCACCCAACCTCAACAGTGTAACACACCACCACCCAACCTCCTCAACAGCGTAACACACCACCACCCAACCTCCTCAACAGCGTAACACACCACCACCCAACCTCCTCAACAGTGTAACACACCACCACCCAACCTCCTCAACAGCGTAACACACCACCACCCAACCTCCTCAACAGTGTAACACACCACCCAACCTCCTCAACAGTGTAACACACCACCACCCAACCTCCTCAACAGCGTAACACACCACCACCCAACCTCCTCAACAGCGTAACACACCACCACCCAACCTCCTCAACAGCGTAACACACCACCACCCAACCTCCTCAACAGTGTAACACACCACCACCCAACCTCCTCAACAGCGTAACACACCACCACCCAACCTCCTCAACAGTGTAACACACCACCACCCAACCTCCTCAACAGTGTAACACACCACCACCCAACCTCCTCAACAGTGTAACACACCACCACCCAACCTCCTCAACAGCGTAACACACCACCCAACCTCCTCAACAGTGTAACACACCACCACCCAACCTCCTCAACAGCGTAACACACCACCACCCAACCTCCTCAACAGCATAACACACCACCACCCAACCTCCTCAACAGCGTAACACACCACCACCCAACCTCCTCAACAGTGTAACACACCACCACCCAACCTCCTCAACAGTGTAACACACCACCACCCAACCTCCTCAACAGCGTAACACACCACCACCCAACCTCCTCAACAGTGTAACACACCACCACCCAACCTCCTCAACAGCGTAACACACCACCACCCAACCTCCTCAACAGTGTAACACACCACCACCCAACCTCCTCAACAGCGTAACACACCACCACCCAACCTCAACAGTGTAACACACCACCACCCAACCTCCTCAACAGCGTAACACACCACCACCCAACCTCCTCAACAGCGTAACACACCACCACCCAACCTCCTCAACAGTGTAACACACCACCACCCAACCTCCTCTCAACAGTGTAACACACCACCCAACCTCCTCAACAGCGTAACACACCACCACCCAACCTCCTCAACAGTGTAACACACCACCACCCAACCTCCTCAACAGTGTAACACACCACCACCCAACCTCCTCAACAGTGTAACACACCACCCAACCTCCTCAACAGCGTAACACACCACCACCCAACCTCCTCAACAGTGTAACACACCACCACCCAACCTCCTCAACAGCGTAACACACCACCACCCAACCTCCTCAACAGTGTAACACACCACCCAACCTCCTCAACAGCGTAACACACCACCACCCAACCTCCTCAACAGCGTAACACACCACCACCCAACCTCCTCAACAGTGTAACACACCACCACCCAACCTCCTCAACAGCGTAACACACCACCCAACCTCCTCAACAGCGTAACACACCACCACCCAACCTCAACAGTGTAACACACCACCCAACCTCCTCAACAGCGTAACACACCACCACCCAACCTCCTCAACAGTGTAACACACCACCACCCAACCTCCTCAACAGCGTAACACACCACCCAACCTCCTCAACAGCGTAACACACCACCACCCAACCTCCTCAACAGTGTAACACACCACCACCCAACCTCCTCAACAGTGTAACACACCACCACCCAACCTCCTCAACAGTGTAACACACCACCCAACCTCCTCAACAGCGTAACACACCACCACCCAACCTCCTCAACAGTGTAACACACCACCACCCAACCTCCTCAACAGCGTAACACACCACCACCCAACCTCCTCAACAGTGTAACACACCACCCAACCTCCTCAACAGCGTAACACACCACCACCCAACCTCCTCAACAGCGTAACACACCACCACCCAACCTCCTCAACAGTGTAACACACCACCACCCAACCTCCTCAACAGCGTAACACACCACCCAACCTCCTCAACAGCGTAACACACCACCACCCAACCTCAACAGTGTAACACACCACCCAACCTCCTCAACAGCGTAACACACCACCACCCAACCTCCTCAACAGTGTAACACACCACCACCCAACCTCCTCAACAGCGTAACACACCACCCAACCTCCTCAACAGCGTAACACACCACCACCCAACCTCCTCAACAGTGTAACACACCACCACCCAACCTCCTCAACAGTGTAACACACCACCCAACCTCCTCAACAGTGTAACACACCACCACCCAACCTCCTCAACAGCGTAACACACCACCACCCACCTCCTCAACAGCGTAACACACCACCACCCAACCTCCTCAACAGTGTAACACACCACCACCCAACCTCCTCAACAGTGTAACACACCACCACCCAACCTCCTCAACAGTGTAACACACCACCACCCAACCTCATCAACAGTGTAACACACCACCACCCAACCTCCTCAACAGTGTAACACACCACCACCCAACCTCCTCAACAGCGTAACACACCACCACCCAACCTCCTCAACAGTGTAACACACCACCACCCAACCTCCTCAACAGCGTAACACACCACCACCCAACCTCCTCAACAGTGTAACACACCACCACCCAACCTCCTCAACAGTGTAACACACCACCACCCAACCTCCTCAACAGTGTAACACACCACCACCCAACCTCCTCAACAGTGTAACACACCACCACCCAACCTCCTCAACAGTGTAACACACCACCCAACCTCCTCAACAGCGTAACACACCACCACCCAACCTCCTCAACAGCGTAACACACCACCACCCAACCTCCTCAACAGCGTAACACACCACCACCCAACCTCCTCAACAGTGTAACACACCACCACCCAACCTCCTCAACAGCGTAACCCACCACCACCCAACCTCCTCAACAGCGTAACACACCACCACCCAACCTCCTCAACAGTGTAACACACCACCACCCAACCTCCTCAACAGTGTAACACACCACCCAACCTCCTCAACAGTGTAACACACCACCACCCAACCTCCTCAACAGCGTAACACACCACCACCCAACCTCCTCAACAGCGTAACACACCACCACCCAACCTCCTCAACAGCGTAACACACCACCACCCAACCTCCTCAACAGTGTAACACACCACCACCCAACCTCCTCAACAGCGTAACACACCACCACCCAACCTCCTCAACAGTGTAACACACCACCACCCAACCTCCTCAACAGTGTAACACACCACCACCCAACCTCCTCAACAGTGTAACACACCACCACCCAACCTCCTCAACAGCGTAACACACCACCCAACCTCCTCAACAGTGTAACACACCACCACCCAACCTCCTCAACAGCGTAACACACCACCACCCAACCTCCTCAACAGCGTAACACACCACCACCCAACCTCCTCAACAGCGTAACACACCACCACCCAACCTCCTCAACAGTGTAACACACCACCACCCAACCTCCTCAACAGTGTAACACACCACCACCCAACCTCCTCAACAGCGTAACACACCACCACCCAACCTCCTCAGCAGTGTAACACACCACCACCCAACCTCCTCAACAGCGTAACACACCACCACCCAACCTCCTCAACAGTGTAACACACCACCACCCAACCTCCTCAACAGCGTAACACACCACCACCCAACCTCAACAGTGTAACACACCACCACCCAACCTCCTCAACAGCGTAACACACCACCACCCAACCTCCTCAACAGCGTAACACACCACCACCCAACCTCCTCAACAGTGTAACACACCACCACCCAACCTCCTCAACAGCGTAACACACCACCACCCAACCTCCTCAACAGTGTAACACACCACCCAACCTCCTCAACAGTGTAACACACCACCACCCAACCTCCTCAACAGCGTAACACACCACCACCCAACCTCCTCAACAGCGTAACACACCACCACCCAACCTCCTCAACAGCGTAACACACCACCACCCAACCTCCTCAACAGTGTAACACACCACCACCCAACCTCCTCAACAGCGTAACACACCACCACCCAACCTCCTCAACAGTGTAACACACCACCACCCAACCTCCTCAACAGTGTAACACACCACCACCCAACCTCCTCAACAGTGTAACACACCACCACCCAACCTCCTCAACAGCGTAACACACCACCCAACCTCCTCAACAGTGTAACACACCACCACCCAACCTCCTCAACAGCGTAACACACCACCACCCAACCTCCTCAACAGCGTAACACACCACCACCCAACCTCCTCAACAGCGTAACACACCACCACCCAACCTCCTCAACAGTGTAACACACCACCACCCAACCTCCTCAACAGTGTAACACACCACCACCCAACCTCCTCAACAGCGTAACACACCACCACCCAACCTCCTCAACAGTGTAACACACCACCACCCAACCTCCTCAACAGCGTAACACACCACCACCCAACCTCCTCAACAGTGTAACACACCACCACCCAACCTCCTCAACAGCGTAACACACCACCACCCAACCTCAACAGTGTAACACACCACCACCCAACCTCCTCAACAGCGTAACACACCACCACCCAACCTCCTCAACAGCGTAACACACCACCACCCAACCTCCTCAACAGTGTAACACACCACCACCCAACCTCCTCTCAACAGTGTAACACACCACCCAACCTCCTCAACAGCGTAACACACCACCACCCAACCTCCTCAACAGTGTAACACACCACCACCCAACCTCCTCAACAGTGTAACACACCACCACCCAACCTCCTCAACAGTGTAACACACCACCCAACCTCCTCAACAGCGTAACACACCACCACCCAACCTCCTCAACAGTGTAACACACCACCACCCAACCTCCTCAACAGCGTAACACACCACCACCCAACCTCCTCAACAGTGTAACACACCACCCAACCTCCTCAACAGCGTAACACACCACCACCCAACCTCCTCAACAGCGTAACACACCACCACCCAACCTCCTCAACAGTGTAACACACCACCACCCAACCTCCTCAACAGCGTAACACACCACCCAACCTCCTCAACAGCGTAACACACCACCACCCAACCTCAACAGTGTAACACACCACCCAACCTCCTCAACAGCGTAACACACCACCACCCAACCTCCTCAACAGTGTAACACACCACCACCCAACCTCCTCAACAGCGTAACACACCACCCAACCTCCTCAACAGCGTAACACACCACCACCCAACCTCCTCAACAGTGTAACACACCACCACCCAACCTCCTCAACAGTGTAACACACCACCCAACCTCCTCAACAGTGTAACACACCACCACCCAACCTCCTCAACAGCGTAACACACCACCACCCACCTCCTCAACAGCGTAACACACCACCACCCAACCTCCTCAACAGTGTAACACACCACCACCCAACCTCCTCAACAGTGTAACACACCACCACCCAACCTCCTCAACAGTGTAACACACCACCACCCAACCTCATCAACAGTGTAACACACCACCACCCAACCTCCTCAACAGTGTAACACACCACCACCCAACCTCCTCAACAGCGTAACACACCACCACCCAACCTCCTCAACAGTGTAACACACCACCACCCAACCTCCTCAACAGCGTAACACACCACCACCCAACCTCCTCAACAGTGTAACACACCACCACCCAACCTCCTCAACAGTGTAACACACCACCACCCAACCTCCTCAACAGTGTAACACACCACCACCCAACCTCCTCAACAGTGTAACACACCACCACCCAACCTCCTCAACAGTGTAACACACCACCCAACCTCCTCAACAGCGTAACACACCACCACCCAACCTCCTCAACAGCGTAACACACCACCACCCAACCTCCTCAACAGCGTAACACACCACCACCCAACCTCCTCAACAGTGTAACACACCACCACCCAACCTCCTCAACAGCGTAACCCACCACCACCCAACCTCCTCAACAGCGTAACACACCACCACCCAACCTCCTCAACAGTGTAACACACCACCACCCAACCTCCTCAACAGTGTAACACACCACCCAACCTCCTCAACAGTGTAACACACCACCACCCAACCTCCTCAACAGCGTAACACACCACCACCCAACCTCCTCAACAGCGTAACACACCACCACCCAACCTCCTCAACAGCGTAACACACCACCACCCAACCTCCTCAACAGTGTAACACACCACCACCCAACCTCCTCAACAGCGTAACACACCACCACCCAACCTCCTCAACAGTGTAACACACCACCACCCAACCTCCTCAACAGTGTAACACACCACCACCCAACCTCCTCAACAGTGTAACACACCACCACCCAACCTCCTCAACAGCGTAACACACCACCCAACCTCCTCAACAGTGTAACACACCACCACCCAACCTCCTCAACAGCGTAACACACCACCCAACCTCCTCAACAGTGTAACACACCACCACCCAACCTCAACAGCGTAACACACCACCACCCAACCTCCTCAACAGCGTAACACACCACCACCCAACCTCCTCAACAGCGTAACACACCACCACCCAACCTCCTCAACAGTGTAACACACCACCACCCAACCTCCTCAACAGTGTAACACACCACCACCCAACCTCCTCAACAGCGTAACACACCACCACCCAACCTCCTCAGCAGTGTAACACACCACCACCCAACCTCCTCAACAGCGTAACACACCACCACCCAACCTCCTCAACAGTGTAACACACCACCACCCAACCTCCTCAACAGCGTAACACACCACCACCCAACCTCAACAGTGTAACACACCACCACCCAACCTCCTCAACAGCGTAACACACCACCACCCAACCTCCTCAACAGCGTAACACACCACCACCCAACCTCCTCAACAGTGTAACACACCACCACCCAACCTCCTCAACAGCGTAACACACCACCACCCAACCTCCTCAACAGTGTAACACACCACCACCCAACCTCCTCAACAGTGTAACACACCACCACCCAACCTCCTCAACAGTGTAACACGCCACCACCCAACCTCATCAACAGTGTAACACACCACCACCCAACCTCCTCAACAGTGTAACACACCACCACCCAACCTCCTCAACAGTGTAACACACCACCACCCAACCTCCTCAACAGTGTAACACACCACCACCCAACCTCCTCAACAGTGTAACACACCACCCAACCTCAACAACAGCGTAACACACCACCACCCAACCTCCTCAACAGCGTAACACACCACCACCCAACCTCCTCAACAGCGTAACACACCACCACCCAACCTCCTCAACAGTGTAACACACCACCACCCAACCTCCTCAACAGCGTAACACACCACCACCCAACCTCCTCAACAGCGTAACACACCACCACCCAACCTCCTCAACAGTGTAACACACCACCACCCAACCTCCTCAACAGTGTAACACAACACCCAACCTCCTCAACAGTGTAACACACCACCACCCAACCTCCTCAACAGCGTAACACACCACCACCCAACCTCCTCAACAGCGTAACACACCACCACCCAACCTCCTCAACAGCGTAACACACCACCACCCAACCTCCTCAACAGTGTAACACACCACCACCCAACCTCCTCAACAGCGTAACACACCACCACCCAACCTCCTCAACAGTGTAACACACCACCACCCAACCTCCTCAACAGTGTAACACACCACCACCCAACCTCCTCAACAGTGTAACACACCACCACCCAACCTCCTCAACAGCGTAACACACCACCCAACCTCCTCAACAGTGTAACACACCACCACCCAACCTCCTCAACAGCGTAACACACCACCACCCAACCTCCTCAACAGCGTAACACACCACCACCCAACCTCCTCAACAGCGTAACACACCACCACCCAACCTCCTCAACAGTGTAACACACCACCACCCAACCTCCTCAACAGTGTAACACACCACCACCCAACCTCCTCAACAGCGTAACACACCACCACCCAACCTCCTCAACAGTGTAACACACCACCACCCAACCTCCTCAACAGCGTAACACACCACCACCCAACCTCCTCAACAGTGTAACACACCACCACCCAACCTCCTCAACAGCGTAACACACCACCACCCAACCTCAACAGTGTAACACACCACCACCCAACCTCCTCAACAGCGTAACACACCACCACCCAACCTCCTCAACAGCGTAACACACCACCACCCAACCTCCTCAACAGTGTAACACACCACCACCCAACCTCCTCTCAACAGTGTAACACACCACCACCCAACCTCCTCAACAGCGTAACACACCACCACCCAACCTCCTCAACAGCGTAACACACCACCACCCAACCTCCTCAACAGTGTAACACACCACCACCCAACCTCCTCAACAGCGTAACACACCACCACCCAACCTCCTCAACAGCGTAACACACCACCACCCAACCTCCTCAACAGCGTAACACACCACCCAACCTCCTCAACAGTGTAACACACCACCACCCAACCTCCTCAACAGTGTAACACACCACCACCCAACCTCCTCAACAGTGTAACACACCACCACCCAACCTCCTCAACAGCGTAACACACCACCACCCAACCTCCTCAACAGCGTAACACACCACCACCCAACCTCCTCAACAGTGTAACACACCACCACCCAACCTCCTCAACAGTGTAACACACCACCACCCAACCTCCTCAACAGCGTAACACACCACCACCCAACCTCCTCAACAGCGTAACACACCACCACCCAACCTCCTCAACAGTGTAACACACCACCACCCAACCTCCTCAACAGTGTAACACACCACCACCCAACCTCCTCAACAGCGTAACACACCACCACCCAACCTCCTCAACAGTGTAACACACCACCACCCAACCTCCTCAACAGCGTAACACACCACCCAACCTCCTCAACAGTGTAACACACCACCACCCAACCTCCTCAACAGCGTAACACACCACCACCCAACCTCCTCAACAGCGTAACACACCACCACCCAACCTCCTCAACAGCGTAACACACCACCACCCAACCTCCTCAACAGCGTAACACACCACCACCCAACCTCCTCAACAGCGTAACACACCACCACCCAACCTCCTCAACAGCGTAACACACCACCCAACCTCCTCAACAGTGTAACACACCACCACCCAACCTCCTCAACAGTGTAACACACCACCACCCAACCTCCTCAACAGTGTAACACACCACCACCCAACCTCCTCAACAGTGTAACACACCACCCAACCTCCTCAACAGCGTAACACACCACCACCCAACCTCCTCAACAGTGTAACACACCACCACCCAACCTCCTCAACAGCGTAACACACCACCACCCAACCTCCTCAACAGTGTAACACACCACCCAACCTCCTCAACAGCGTAACACACCACCACCCAACCTCCTCAACAGCGTAACACACCACCACCCAACCTCCTCAACAGCGTAACACACCACCCAACCTCCTCAACAGTGTAACACACCACCACCCAACCTCCTCAACAGTGTAACACACCACCACCCAACCTCCTCAACAGTGTAACACACCACCACCCAACCTCCTCAACAGTGTAACACACCACCCAACCTCCTCAACAGCGTAACACACCACCACCCAACCTCCTCAACAGTGTAACACACCACCACCCAACCTCCTCAACAGCGTAACACACCACCCAACCTCCTCAACAGCGTAACACACCACCACCCAACCTCAACAGTGTAACACACCACCCAACCTCCTCAACAGCGTAACACACCACCACCCAACCTCCTCAACAGTGTAACACACCACCACCCAACCTCCTCAACAGCGTAACACACCACCCAACCTCCTCAACAGCGTAACACACCACCACCCAACCTCCTCAACAGTGTAACACACCACCACCCAACCTCCTCAACAGTGTAACACACCACCCAACCTCCTCAACAGTGTAACACACCACCACCCAACCTCCTCAACAGCGTAACACACCACCACCCAACCTCCTCAACAGCGTAACACACCACCACCCAACCTCCTCAACAGTGTAACACACCACCACCCAACCTCCTCAACAGTGTAACACACCACCACCCAACCTCCTCAACAGTGTAACACACCACCACCCAACCTCATCAACAGTGTAACACACCACCACCCAACCTCCTCAACAGTGTAACACACCACCACCCAACCTCCTCAACAGCGTAACACACCACCACCCAACCTCCTCAACAGTGTAACACACCACCACCCAACCTCCTCAACAGCGTAACACACCACCACCCAACCTCCTCAACAGTGTAACACACCACCACCCAACCTCCTCAACAGTGTAACACACCACCACCCAACCTCCTCAACAGTGTAACACACCACCACCCAACCTCCTCAACAGTGTAACACACCACCACCCAACCTCCTCAACAGTGTAACACACCACCCAACCTCCTCAACAGCGTAACACACCACCACCCAACCTCCTCAACAGCGTAACACACCACCACCCAACCTCCTCAACAGCGTAACACACCACCACCCAACCTCCTCAACAGTGTAACACACCACCACCCAACCTCCTCAACAGTGTAACACACCACCACCCAACCTCCTCAACAGCGTAACACACCACCACCCAACCTCCTCAACAGCGTAACACACCACCACCCAACCTCCTCAACAGTGTAACACACCACCACCCAACCTCCTCAACAGTGTAACACACCACCACCCAACCTCCTCAACAGCGTAACACACCACCACCCAACCTCCTCAACAGTGTAACACACCACCACCCAACCTCCTCAACAGCGTAACACACCACCCAACCTCCTCAACAGTGTAACACACCACCACCCAACCTCCTCAACAGCGTAACACACCACCACCCAACCTCCTCAACAGCGTAACACACCACCACCCAACCTCCTCAACAGTGTAACACACCACCACCCAACCTCCTCAACAGCGTAACACACCACCACCCAACCTCCTCAACAGCGTAACACACCACCACCCAACCTCCTCAACAGCGTAACACACCACCCAACCTCCTCAACAGTGTAACACACCACCACCCAACCTCCTCAACAGTGTAACACACCACCACCCAACCTCCTCAACAGTGTAACACACCACCACCCAACCTCCTCAACAGTGTAACACACCACCCAACCTCCTCAACAGCGTAACACACCACCACCCAACCTCCTCAACAGTGTAACACACCACCACCCAACCTCCTCAACAGCGTAACACACCACCACCCAACCTCCTCAACAGTGTAACACACCACCCAACCTCCTCAACAGCGTAACACACCACCACCCAACCTCCTCAACAGCGTAACACACCACCACCCAACCTCCTCAACAGCGTAACACACCACCCAACCTCCTCAACAGTGTAACACACCACCACCCAACCTCCTCAACAGTGTAACACACCACCACCCAACCTCCTCAACAGTGTAACACACCACCACCCAACCTCCTCAACAGTGTAACACACCACCCAACCTCCTCAACAGCGTAACACACCACCACCCAACCTCCTCAACAGTGTAACACACCACCACCCAACCTCCTCAACAGCGTAACACACCACCCAACCTCCTCAACAGCGTAACACACCACCACCCAACCTCAACAGTGTAACACACCACCCAACCTCCTCAACAGCGTAACACACCACCACCCAACCTCCTCAACAGTGTAACACACCACCACCCAACCTCCTCAACAGCGTAACACACCACCCAACCTCCTCAACAGCGTAACACACCACCACCCAACCTCCTCAACAGTGTAACACACCACCACCCAACCTCCTCAACAGTGTAACACACCACCCAACCTCCTCAACAGTGTAACACACCACCACCCAACCTCCTCAACAGCGTAACACACCACCACCCAACCTCCTCAACAGCGTAACACACCACCACCCAACCTCCTCAACAGTGTAACACACCACCACCCAACCTCCTCAACAGTGTAACACACCACCACCCAACCTCCTCAACAGTGTAACACACCACCACCCAACCTCATCAACAGTGTAACACACCACCACCCAACCTCCTCAACAGTGTAACACACCACCACCCAACCTCCTCAACAGCGTAACACACCACCACCCAACCTCCTCAACAGCGTAACACACCACCACCCAACCTCCTCAACAGCGTAACACACCACCACCCAACCTCCTCAACAGTGTAACACACCACCACCCAACCTCCTCAACAGTGTAACACACCACCACCCAACCTCCTCAACAGTGTAACACACCACCACCCAACCTCCTCAACAGTGTAACACACCACCACCCAACCTCCTCAACAGTGTAACACACCACCCAACCTCCTCAACAGCGTAACACACCACCACCCAACCTCCTCAACAGCGTAACACACCACCACCCAACCTCCTCAACAGCGTAACACACCACCACCCAACCTCCTCAACAGTGTAACACACCACCACCCAACCTCCTCAACAGCGTAACACACCACCACCCAACCTCCTCAACAGTGTAACACACCACCACCCAACCTCCTCAACAGCGTAACACACCACCACCCAACCTCCTCAACAGTGTAACACACCACCACCCAACCTCCTCAACAGTGTAACACACCACCACCCAACCTCCTCAACAGTGTAACACACCACCACCCAACCTCCTCAACAGCGTAACACACCACCCAACCTCCTCAACAGTGTAACACACCACCACCCAACCTCCTCAACAGCGTAACACACCACCACCCAACCTCCTCAACAGTGTAACACACCACCACCCAACCTCCTCAACAGCGTAACACACCACCCAACCTCCTCAACAGCGTAACACACCACCACCCAACCTCAACAGTGTAACACACCACCCAACCTCCTCAACAGCGTAACACACCACCACCCAACCTCCTCAACAGTGTAACACACCACCACCCAACCTCCTCAACAGCGTAACACACCACCCAACCTCCTCAACAGCGTAACACACCACCACCCAACCTCCTCAACAGTGTAACACACCACCACCCAACCTCCTCAACAGTGTAACACACCACCCAACCTCCTCAACAGTGTAACACACCACCACCCAACCTCCTCAACAGCGTAACACACCACCACCCAACCTCCTCAACAGCGTAACACACCACCACCCAACCTCCTCAACAGTGTAACACACCACCACCCAACCTCCTCAACAGTGTAACACACCACCACCCAACCTCCTCAACAGTGTAACACACCACCACCCAACCTCATCAACAGTGTAACACACCACCACCCAACCTCCTCAACAGTGTAACACACCACCACCCAACCTCCTCAACAGCGTAACACACCACCACCCAACCTCCTCAACAGTGTAACACACCACCACCCAACCTCCTCAACAGCGTAACACACCACCACCCAACCTCCTCAACAGTGTAACACACCACCACCCAACCTCCTCAACAGCGTAACACACCACCACCCAACCTCCTCAACAGTGTAACACACCACCACCCAACCTCCTCAACAGCGTAACACACCACCACCCAACCTCCTCAACAGTGTAACACACCACCCAACCTCCTCAACAGCGTAACACACCACCACCCAACCTCCTCAACAGCGTAACACACCACCACCCAACCTCCTCAACAGCGTAACACACCACCACCCAACCTCCTCAACAGTGTAACACACCACCACCCAACCTCCTCAACAGCGTAACACACCACCACCCAACCTCCTCAACAGCGTAACACACCACCACCCAACCTCCTCAACAGTGTAACACACCACCACCCAACCTCCTCAACAGTGTAACACACCACCCAACCTCCTCAACAGTGTAACACACCACCACCCAACCTCCTCAACAGCGTAACACACCACCACCCAACCTCCTCAACAGCGTAACACACCACCACCCAACCTCCTCAACAGTGTAACACACCACCACCCAACCTCCTCAACAGTGTAACACACCACCACCCAACCTCCTCAACAGCGTAACACACCACCACCCAACCTCCTCAACAGTGTAACACACCACCACCCAACCTCCTCAACAGCGTAACACACCACCACCCAACCTCCTCAACAGTGTAACACACCACCACCCAACCTCCTCTCAACAGCGTAACACACCACCACCCAACCTCCTCAACAGCGTAACACACCACCACCCAACCTCCTCAACAGCGTAACACACCACCACCCAACCTCCTCAACAGCGTAACACACCACCACCCAACCTCCTCAACAGTGTAACACACCACCACCCAACCTCCTCAACAGTGTAACACACCACCACCCAACCTCCTCAACAGCGTAACACACCACCACCCAACCTCCTCAACAGTGTAACACACCACCACCCAACCTCCTCAACAGTGTAACACACCACCACCCAACCTCCTCAACAGTGTAACACACCACCACCCAACCTCCTCAACAGTGTAACACACCACCCAACCTCCTCAACAGTGTAACACACCACCACCCAACCTCCTCAACAGCGTAACACACCACCACCCAACCTCCTCAACAGTGTAACACACCACCACCCAACCTCCTCAACAGTGTAACACACCACCCAACCTCCTCAACAGCGTAACACACCACCACCCAACCTCCTCAACAGTGTAACACACCACCACCCAACCTCCTCAACAGCGTAACACACCACCACCCAACCTCCTCAACAGTGTAACACACCACCACCCAACCTCCTCAACAGTGTAACACACCACCACCCAACCTCCTCAACAGTGTAACACACCACCCAACCTCCTCAACAGTGTAACACACCACCACCCAACCTCCTCAACAGCGTAACACACCACCACCCAACCTCCTCAACAGCGTAACACACCACCCAACCTCCTCAACAGTGTAACACACCACCACCCAACCTCCTCAACAGCGTAACACACCACCACCCAACCTCCTCAACAGCGTAACACACCACCACCCAACCTCCTCAACAGTGTAACACACCACCACCCAACCTCCTCAACAGTGTAACACACCACCACCCAACCTCCTCAACAGCGTAACACACCACCACCCAACCTCCTCAACAGTGTAACACACCACCACCCAACCTCCTCAACAGCGTAACACACCACCACCCAACCTCCTCAACAGTGTAACACACCACCACCCAACCTCCTCAACAGCGTAACACACCACCACCCAACCTCCTCAACAGCGTAACACACCACCACCCAACCTCCTCAACAGTGTAACACACCACCACCCAACCTCCTCTCAACAGTGTAACACACCACCACCCAACCTCCTCAACAGCGTAACACACCACCACCCAACCTCCTCAACAGTGTAACACACCACCACCCAACCTCCTCTCAACAGTGTAACACACCACCACCCAACCTCCTCTCAACAGTGTAACACACCACCACCCAACCTCCTCAACAGTGTAACACACCACCACCCAACCTCCTCAACAGCGTAACACACCACCACCCAACCTCCTCAACAGTGTAACACACCACCACCCAACCTCCTCAACAGCGTAACACACCACCACCCAACCTCCTCAACAGTGTAACACACCACCACCCAACCTCCTCAACAGCGTAACACACCACCCAACCTCCTCAACAGTGTAACACACCACCACCCAACCTCCTCAACAGCGTAACACACCACCACCCAACCTCCTCAACAGCGTAACACACCACCACCCAACCTCCTCAACAGTGTAACACACCACCACCCAACCTCCTCAACAGCGTAACACACCACCCAACCTCCTCAACAGTGTAACACACCACCACCCAACCTCCTCAACAGCGTAACACACCACCACCCAACCTCCTCAACAGCGTAACACACCACCACCCAACCTCCTCAACAGTGTAACACACCACCACCCAACCTCCTCAACAGTGTAACACACCACCACCCAACCTCCTCAACAGCGTAACACACCACCACCCAACCTCCTCAACAGTGTAACACACCACCACCCAACCTCCTCAACAGCGTAACACACCACCACCCAACCTCCTCAACAGTGTAACACACCACCACCCAACCTCCTCTCAACAGCGTAACACACCACCACCCAACCTCCTCAACAGCGTAACACACCACCACCCAACCTCCTCAACAGCGTAACACACCACCACCCAACCTCCTCAACAGCGTAACACACCACCACCCAACCTCCTCAACAGTGTAACACACCACCACCCAACCTCCTCAACAGTGTAACACACCACCACCCAACCTCCTCAACAGCGTAACACACCACCACCCAACCTCCTCAACAGTGTAACACACCACCACCCAACCTCCTCAACAGTGTAACACACCACCACCCAACCTCCTCAACAGTGTAACACACCACCACCCAACCTCCTCAACAGTGTAACACACCACCCAACCTCCTCAACAGTGTAACACACCACCACCCAACCTCCTCAACAGCGTAACACACCACCACCCAACCTCCTCTCAACAGTGTAACACACCACCACCCAACCTCCTCTCAACAGTGTAACACACCACCACCCAACCTCCTCAACAGCGTAACACACCACCACCCAACCTCCTCAACAGTGTAACACACCACCACCCAACCTCCTCAACAGTGTAACACACCACCACCCAACCTCCTCAACAGCGTAACACACCACCACCCAACCTCCTCAACAGTGTAACACACCACCACCCAACCTCCTCAACAGCGTAACACACCACCACCCAACCTCCTCAACAGTGTAACACACCACCACCCAACCTCCTCAACAGTGTAACACACCACCACCCAACCTCCTCAACAGTGTAACACACCACCACCCAACCTCCTCAACAGTGTAACACACCACCCAACCTCCTCAACAGCGTAACACACCACCACCCAACCTCCTCAACAGCGTAACACACCACCACCCAACCTCCTCAACAGCGTAACACACCACCACCCAACCTCCTCAACAGCGTAACACACCACCACCCAACCTCCTCAACAGTGTAACACACCACCACCCAACCTCCTCAACAGTGTAACACACCACCACCCAACCTCCTCAACAGCGTAACACACCACCACCCAACCTCCTCAACAGCGTAACACACCACCACCCAACCTCCTCTCAACAGTGTAACACACCACCACCCAACCTCCTCAACAGTGTAACACACCACCACCCAACCTCCTCAACAGTGTAACACACCACCACCCAACCTCCTCAACAGCGTAACACACCACCACCCAACCTCCTCAACAGCGTAACACACCACCACCCAACCTCCTCTCGGCTCAACACGCTGCTTCGTCACCTCGCACGTTTACACACAACGACTCGTCAACGAGCAGCTTTCTGCTCGGCTCTGACAGTCATGAAAAACTAGGTTCAAATGACGCAATGCTTGTGTCACATGAGGGTGGTGTCCCACGCTGTAACCCAGGAAATAAATATCATGACAGGTTTGTTAAGGAAGTGTTCAGAGTGATGGTGACATCTCAACTCTCACCGTAGGGAGAAGAGCGGAGTCCGATCATCCTGCTCCTCTCAGCTCTACTCGAGGTGTATGACTGTGTCAAAGTGACAGTTTATGAATCCACAGCTGTCAGATAAGAAATGCCTGAAGGGTTTTTGGCATTCTTACATAGGAGTTACTATCTGTTTTTTTCTGTGACATTTGCAGGCTTTGAGTTAGACAGAGCAACGCAGTGGTAACTGGGTATGAACAGGGTACGAACAGTGGTGACAGGTTATGAACAGTGGTGACAGGGTATGAACAGTGGTGACAGGTTATGAACAGTGGTGACAGGGTATGAACAGTGGTGATGTAAGAACAGTGGTGACAGGGTATGAACAGTGGTGACAGGTTATGAACAGTGGTGACAGGGTATGAACAGTGGTGACAGGGTATGAACAGTGGTGACAGGGTATGAACAGGGTATGAACAGTGGTGACAGGGTATGAACAGTGGTGACAGGTTATCGAACTGTGGTGACTGGGTATGAACAGGGTATGCACAGTGGTGACAGGTTATGAACAGTGGTGACAGGGTATGAACAGGGGTGACAGGGTATGAACAGGGGTGACAGCCACCGTGCTTCTACACCTGCATTGCTTGCTGTTTGGGGTTTTAGGCTGGGTTTCTGTACAGCACTTTGAGATATCAGCTGATGTATGAAGGGCTATATAAATCAATTTGATTTGATTTTGAAATGTGATTTATATAAATGATGAACCATCTGACCCAGATGTTTTTTGGGGATCAAATTTCAGGAGGCCTTCTAGCACCTTGGACTCAGTGACTGTCTGCCTGCACCCCATCTGTCCAACACTCAACTCTCTCTCTGTCTCTCTCTCTCTTTCTCTCTCTCTCTCTCTCTTTCTTTCTCTCTCTGTCTCTTTCTTTCTCTCTCTGTCTCTCTCTCTTTCTCTCTCTCTCTCTCTTTCTTTCTCTCTCTGTCTCTTTCTTTCTCTCTCTGTCTCTCTCTCTTTCTCTCTCTCTCTCTCTTTCTTTCTCTCTCTGTCTCTTTCTTTCTCTCTCTGTCTCTCTCTCTCTTTCTCTCTCTCTCTCTCTCTCTCTCTTCGGAGTGCATGCTGGGAAGTGAGTCGTCAAGCAGGAGTGTTTGTGAGAGCGACTGGATTTCTTTTCATTCTATTGGGTTTTGGTATGTAAATATATATATATTGATTAGTTGGTTTAAAGATAATTGTTCTACTTATTAATTAACAAGTAGAGGGGTGGTGGGATAGTTTGAGGTTGTTTGTTTTCGCGAGGGCACAACCAGCTGGTTGAGGCTGGTTAAAATGTCCGCTCGTGAGAATTTGGAGTATGAAAAACTTAGTCGGCGCAATGGAATTAAGATTTTGGCAGAGGTTGGATGTTCAGTGGAAGAATGTGTTTTAGCGGTAGGTAGTATGATTGGGTATGATAGCATTAAATCAGCCTCAAGGATGAATAGCGCAGTAGTGATATTCTTAGATTCTATTGGAAAAGTGAATACGATGGTGGAGAACGGTGTTGTTTTGAGGGAAACACAGACGAAGGTATTTCCACTTATGAATCCGGCTAAGAAGGTTATATTGTCTAACGTACCACCATTTGTTAGAGATGAAGTGTTGGAGAGAGAATTATCGCGTCATGGTCAAATTGTGTCTACAATAAAGAAAGTTCTTTTTGGATGCAAATCTCCGTTGCTGAAACATGTCGTGTCTCATAGAAGGCAAGTGTATATGATCTTAAAAAAGGACGTCGATGAACTGAATTTAGCGTTTAGTTTTAAGATTGATGGATTTGATTATGTGTTTTACGCTTCTACTGAATCAATGAAATGTTTTGGGTGTGGAAGAGAGGGGCATTTGGTGCGTAGTTGTCCTGAGAAGGAGCGCGCAGAGCCCGGTAGTAGTTATAGTGATGGTACAGATAATGCATTTACGCAAAGAGATGAAACTGCTAAAAGTACGGGGGAAGGAAGAAGGTGGGCAGATGTGGTTGGAAAAGGGGGAGAGGAAGGCAGTGTGGATACGGGGACAATTGTGGTGGATCAGAACAAGGAGGGAGGGGAAGCAGTCTGTGAGATTGCGACTGCCGTTGCTGAGGTGGTGTTGGAAAATGAAATTGGAGATAAAGAGGAAATTGAAATAACAGGAAAGGAAGAAGCTGTTTTCAAAGTACCGAGAAGTAAGAGAAAGAATGTAGGGGGGGGTGAAGGGTCTAATTCTAAGAGGAAGGTAGAGATTGATAAATTAGTTGAAGATGGAAAGGTTGAAGATTTAGGAGAGTTTTCCTCTGGGGAGGAGAGCGGGGGTGAGTCATCTGACACGTCGCAACAAAATAGTGAGATAATTGGGGAGGAAGGAAGGTATGGAATTAAGAAGGTACTGTCACGTTCCTGACCTGTTTTCCTTTGTTTTGTATTCATTTTAGTTGGTCAGGGCGTGAGTTGGGTGGGTTTGTCTATGTTTTGTATTTCTATGTGGGGTTTTGTGTTCGGCCTGGTGTGATTCTCAATTAGAGACAGGTGTGTATTGTTTGTCTCTAATTGAGAGTCATACAAAGGCAGCCAGGGTTTCACTGGTGTTTTGTGGGTGTTTGTTTCCTGTGCCAGTGGTTGGACCACACAGGACTGTTTTGAGGTATGTCACGTTTGTTGTTTTGTAGTTTGTAGTGTTTTCCTGTTATTTTCATTAAATCATGAACACTTACCTCTCCGCATCTTGGTCTGATCCATGCTCCTCCTCGTCTGAGGAGGAGAACGACATTGACTGCCTTAACAGAAACACCCACCACAACAGGACCAAGCGGATTGAGGAAGGAAGGCAAGAACAACAGCAATGGGGAAAAGAGGAATGGACTTGGGAGGAGATTCTGGACGGAGAAGGACCCTGGGCAGAGCCAGAGGAGTGTCGCCGCCCCAAAGCGGAGCTGGAGGCAGCGAAAGCGGAGAGGAGGTTCTATGAGGCAAAAGCACGTAAGAGCGGCTGGAAGCCCGAGAGGCTCACCCAAAAATTTCTTGGGGGGGGGCTAAAGGGGAGTGTGGCGAAGCCGGGTTGGATACCTGAGCCAACTCCCCGGGCTTGCCGTGGAGTAAGAGGGCGTCGTACTGGTCAGACACCGTGTTATGCGGTAAAGCGCACGGTGTCCCCAGTACGCGTGCTTAGCCCAGTGCGGGCTATTCCACCTTGCCGCACTGGGAGGGCTAGGTTGGGCATCGAGCCGGATGCCATGAAGCCGGCCCAACGTATCTGGCCTCCAGTACGTCTCCTCGGGCCGGCGTACATGGCACCAGCCTTACAGGTGGTGTCCCCGGTTCGCCTGCATAGCCCAGTGCGGGCTATTCCACCTCGCCGCACTGGCAGGGCTACGGGGTCCATTCAACCTGGTAGGGTTGGGGAGGCTCGGTGCTCAAGAGCACGTGTCCTCCTTCACGGTCCGGTATATCCGGCGCCACCTTCCCACCCCAGCTCAGTACCACCAGTGCCTACACCACGCACCAGGCTTCCAGTGCATCTCCAGAGCCCTGTTCCTCCTCCACGTACTCTCCCTATGGTGCTTGTCTCCAGCCCAGTGCCTCCAGTTCCGGCACCACGCACCAAGCCTCCTGTGCGTCTCCAGAGCCCTGGACGCACTGTTCCTTCTCCCCGCACTCGCCCTGAGGTGCGTGCCCTCAGCCCGGTACCTCCAGTTCCGGTACCACGCACCAGGCCTAGAGTGCGCCACGAGAGTCCAGTGTGCCCTGTTCCTGTTCCCCGCACTCGCCCTGAGGTGCGTGCCCTCAGCCCGGTACCTCCAGTTCCGGTACCACGCACCAGGCCTATAGTGCGTCTCAGCCGGCCAGAGCCATCTGTCTGCCCAGCGCCGTCTGAGCCATCTGTCTGCCCAGCGCCGTCTGAGCCATCTGTCTGCCCAGCGCCGTCTGAGCCATCTGTCTGCCCAGCGCCGTCTGAGCCATCTGTCTGCCCAGCGCCGTCTGAGCCATCTGTCTGCCCAGCGCCGTCTGAGCCATCTGTCTGCCCAGCGCCGTCTGAGCCATCCGTCTGCCACGAGCCATTAGAGCCGCCCGTCTGTCCCGAGCCAGTAGAGCCGTCCGTCAGTCAGGAGCCGCTAGAGCCGTCCGTCAGTCAGGAGCTGCCAGAGACGCCCGCCAGTCAGGATCTGCCAGAGACGCCCGCCAGTCAGGATCTGCCAGAGACGCCCGCCAGTCAGGAGCTGCCAGAGACGCCCGCCAGTCAGGAGCTGCCAGAGACGCCCGCCAGTCAGGAGCTGCCAGAGACGCCCGCCAGTCAGGAGCTGCCAGAGACGCCCGCCAGTCAGGAGCTGCCAGAGACGTCCGACAGTCCGGAGCTGCCGTACAGTCCGGAGCTGCCGTACAGTCCGGAGCTGCCGTACAGTCCGGAGCTGCCGTACAGTCCGGAGCTGCCCTACAGTCCGGAGCTGCCCTACAGTCCGGAGCTGCCACTCAGCCCGGACCTGCCGGAGTCCCTCAGCCAGGACCTGCTGGAGTCCCTCAGCCAGGACCTGCTGCCCCTTATCCCGGTGTTGCCCCTTGTCCCGGTGCTGCCCCTTGTCCCGGTGCTGCCCCTTGTCCCGGTGCTGCCCCTTGTCCCGGTGCTGCCCCTTGTCCCGGTGCTGCCCCTTGTCCCGGTGCTGCCCCTTGTCCCGGTGCTGCCCCTTGTCCCGGTGCTGCTCC
Organism: Salvelinus fontinalis; assembly: GCF_029448725.1. Lineage (NCBI taxonomy): Eukaryota > Metazoa > Chordata > Actinopteri > Salmoniformes > Salmonidae > Salvelinus > Salvelinus fontinalis. The sequence goes on along the minus strand of NC_074684.1, from coordinate 38,726,670 downwards.
TTGTCCCGGTGCTGCCCCTTGTCCCGGTGCTGCCCCTTATCCCGGTGCTGCCCCTTGTCCCGGTGCTGCCCCTTGTCCCGGTGCTGCCCCTTATCCCGGTGCTGCCCCTTATCCCGGTGCTGCCCCTTCATTTAGGTGGGGTTAGTGGGAGGGTGGTCATTGGGAGGGGGATAAAGAAGCGGGGATTGATTATGGTGGGGTGGGGACCTCGTCCACCGCCAGAGCCGCCACCGTGGACAGACGCCCACCCAGACCCTCCCCTAGACTTTGTGCTGGTGCGCCCGGAGTTCGCACCTTAAGGGGGGGGTTCTGTCACGTTCCTGACCTGTTTTCCTTTGTTTTGTATTCATTTTAGTTGGTCAGGGCGTGAGTTGGGTGGGTTTGTCTATGTTTTGTATTTCTATGTGGGGTTTTGTGTTCGGCCTGGTATGATTCTCAATTAGAGACAGGTGTGTATTGTTTGTCTCTAATTGAGAGTCATACAAAGGCAGCCAGGGTTTCACTGGTGTTTTGTGGGTGTTTGTTTCCTGTGCCAGTGGTTGGACCACACAGGACTGTTTTGAGGTATGTCACGTTTGTTGTTTTGTAGTTTGTAGTGTTTTCCTGTTATTTTCATTAAATCATGAACACTTACCTCTCCGCATCTTGGTCTGATCCATGCTCCTCCTCGTCTGAGGAGGAGAACGACATTGACTGCCTTAACAGGTACGCCAATTTCTGAAGTTGACAAAAGGGAAGAAATATATGCAGGATTACAATATAACTGATTTTTTCCCTGAAAGTGAATTGTTTATTGAATCAGCAAAGTTTTTGATGTCAAAAATAACAGGGGGAGGTTTGACAAGCCCTGAAATTGCTAGACTTAAGAAGGTGGTCACGAGAGTGATAAGTGATGTAAATTCTAAAGAAAATGAAAGGGTTTAGTTGCAGTTTTAAACCTGTAAAGAGATGGGATATCTGTATTTTCCTCTGTATATTTTTTTCATTCATGAGCAGTTTTAAGATTTCTTCTTTAAACATAAATGGTGGAAGAGATGTTAAAAAAAGAGCGATAGTGTATGAGTTAATTAGGGGAAAGGGAAGTGACATAAATTTTCTACAAGAAACACATAGTAATTTGGAAAATGAAGTTATGTGGAAAAAGGAGTGGGAGGGGACAGTGGTGTGTAGTCATAAAAATTCTAAAAGTGGGGGTGTGGCTATATTGTTCTCAAGGGGGTTTTTGCCTTTGTCTTATGAGGTTGAAGAGGTAGTTGAGGGGAGGTTATTAAAAGTTAGAGCAAGGTATGAAAACATCACTATGTGTCTGATAAATGTCTATGCCCCAGTGGTGGCAGTTGAGAGGGTATGTTTTTTAGAGACATTATCAAATACCATTGAGAAATGTAACAATGAAGATTATTTATTTATTGCTGGGGATTTTAACTGCACAGTCAGTGATTTAGATAGAAATCATCAAGAACCTCATATAGCCTCAAGGACCTTTTTAAAACGCCTCATTGTAACGCATGAATTGTGTGATATTTGGCGGAGACAAAATGGAGGCACAAGGCAGTACACCTGGGCGCATGTGAGAGAGAACATCATCTCTATGGCAAGGTTAGATAGGTTTTATTGTTTTGAGCATCAATCTCAGGTCTGTAAATCAAGTGTGATAACCCCGGTGGGATTTTCTGATCATTGTTTAATAACAGAGGTGGTGTTCATTAATAATGTAAAACCCAAAAGCGCATACTGGCATTTTAATATAACTTTATTGAGTGATGCTCACTTCAGGAAATGTTTTTGTTTTTTCTGGGAGAGGTGGAGGTCTCAAAAGGACAGTTTTATATCCATTCAACAGTGGTGGGATATAGGGAAAATCCAGATTCAACAATTTTGTAATCAATACACGAGGAATGTCACCAAGGATATCATCAGATCACTGAAAGCCCTAGAGTTTGAAATAGTGGAACTCATGACATTGGTTGAGACCACAGGAGATTGGGGCCATACGCAGGCACTCAAGAAAAAAAAAGTTGAATTGGCAGATCTGCTGGGTATCAGAGCACAGGGGGCATTGGTGAGAAGTAAGTTTCAGGGAATATCTGAAATGGATGCCTCATCCAAATTTTTCTTTGGTTTAGAGAAAAAGAACGGACAAAGAAAAATTATTCATTGTCTCAAATCAGCTGTTGGACAAGAGCTCACTAGCCCTAGTGAAATTAGAAAGAGGGCAGTAGAGTTCTATGCTGAGCTCTACAAGTGTGAGTACAAAGAGGATAAAACAGTGACACAGAAGTTCCTTGATGGGCTCCCAAAGGTGGATGCAGAAGCTCAGGTTGAGCTTGAGCAACCATTGTCTTTGCAGGAGTTATACTCTGCATTAAAAGGCATGGAAAATGGAAGGGCACCAGGCTTTGATGGGCTTCCCGTTGACTTTTTTAAGTCTTTTTGGACTATGTTGGGAGAAGATTGGCTGGCAGTGGTTAATGATAGTTTAACCGGAGGGTTACTACCATTAAGCTGCAGAAGGGCTGTCCTCACCCTACTGCCCAAAAAGGGAGACCCTAGGGAGGTGAAAAACTGGAGGCCGGTGGCTTTATTGTGCACTGATTATAAGATCCTGTCCAAGGCTTTGTCCAACAGGCTGAGGGAGGTGATGGGGCAAATCATACATACGGACCAGTCCTACTGTGTTCCTGGCAGGCAGATAGGGGATAACATTTCTCTGATTCGTGACTTTTTGGACATCTCTAGGGCTATTGGGGTGGATGCAGGTCTAATTTCAATTGATCAGGAAAAGGCATTTGACCGAGTTGAACATCAATATTTATGGCATACGCTTGAGGCGTTTGGGTTCAGATCTGGTTTTATTGACATGATAAAGGTGATATATGGTGACATTGAAAGTGTATTGAAAGTTAACGGTGGTTTGAGTGCTCCTTTTAAAGTGTGTAGAGGTATTAGGCAGGGATGTTCTTTATCAGGGATGCTGTATGCCATTGCTATAGAGCCACTACTAAATAGCATTAGAAGTCGCATTGAAGGGGTGTACCTTTCCAAGGATATTCCTCCTATTCGTCTTTCAGCCTATGCTGATGATGTAGTTGTTTTAGTGAAAAATCAAGAGGAGGTGGATAGTTTGAGTCTAATGGTTGATCGGTTTAGGGGAATATCCTCGGCAAAAGTAAATTGGGAAAAGAGTTGTGCATTACAGATTGGAGAATGGTCTGGAGGGATCATGGCTTTGCCAGGGGGATTGGAATGGTGTAAGGGAGGGTTTAAGTATCTTGGAGTGTACTTAGGAGATGAGGGGATTATGGAAAGAAATTGGATTGGGGTGGTTGAAATGGTGGAAGGGAGGATGAGGAGATGGCGTTGGTTGTTATCTCGAATGTCATATAGGGGGAGAACTATTATAGTTAACAATGTGATTGCCTCTGCATTATGGCATCGGTTGGCAGTTTTAGAACCACCTTCTGGTCTTCTGGCTAAGATACAGGCAATTATGGTAGATTTTTTTTGGGATAAATATCACTGGGTTCCACAAAGTGTGTTGTATTTGTCAAAAGAGGAGGGGGGACAAGGTCTGGTACATCTGGCTAGTAGGGCTGCTGCTTTCCATTTTCAGTTTATTCAAAGGTTGCTTTATGGACAGGAAAATGTGGTGTGGAGGGGGGTAGCAGGCCTTGTGTTACAGAGGGTTGGAGGTTTAGGTTTAAAGAAGGCTTTATTTCTGGTTGATAGTAGCCAGATTTCTAGGGAGGGAGTACCTCCGTTTTACAGAGGCCTTCTCAGAGTGTGGAGCATAATGAAGGTGTCCAGACGAACTTCAGCGGAGTCAGTGCATTGGCTGTTGGAGGAACCTCTGGTGTGTGGGGCAAGACTGGATTGTACAACTGCAGCTGTTCCACATTTCTCCAAGATTCTGGTGAAGGGAAAAATAATCACCTTAAGACAGTTAATGGCAATGGCTGGGCCCAACTTAATGGATGGAAGACGGTTGGCTGAACATTTGGGGGTGAGGTCGGAAAGGATTGTTGGACAAATGCTGGGAAGCTGCAGGAAAGCTCTGTCAGCGGAAGAGTGGGGAATGCTTAATAGCCACAAGAAGAATGAACAAGATGAAGACGTCTCATTTCCAAGATTAGGGATTACACCAAATATCACAGAGTCAGAGAGAAAGGGTATATTGTTGGATTTGAGAGGGTTGGAGGAGGTGGGTTTGGATGAGGTGAATGGGAAGGATTTGTATAGGGGGTGTGTTAAGGTGTTAAACAAAGAGAAATTGAAAAATAGAAAAGACACTCCATGGAGGGTAAAATTGGGAATTGATGACAAGGTAAAGCCAGCATGGAGAGCACTGTACAAACCACCGTTACAAAAGGGTACTGGTGATATGCAATGGAGGGTGTTACATGGCATTATTGCAGTTAATGCTTTTGTATCTGTCATTAATTCAGATGTTAGAGATGGATGTCCTTTTTGTAATATAAGAGAAACCATTTTTCACTGTTTTATGGAGTGTGAGAGGATAAAACCTTTATTGGAAATACTGGAATCATTGTTTAGAGCTGTAGGTGAGATTTTTAATAACAATGTTTTTATTTTGGGGTTTCAATATAGTAAGCAACAGAAAAGAAAATGTCAAATGTTAAATTTTATTTTGGGACAAGCTAAGATGTCAATTTTTTTGAGTAGGAAACATAAAATAGACACGGGATATGAGAAGGATATAAGATGTGTTTTTAAAGGATTAGTGAAAGCAAGAATAAAAGTGGATTTTGAGTTTTTCTCAGCTGTAAAAGATCTCCCATTGTTTGAGGAGAAGTGGGCATATGAAGGAGCGCTTTGTTTTGTAGAGGAGGGGAAATTATTTTTTGTTGAGGAAATAAGTTGAATGTATATGTTCTTTTGTATTTTTATTTTTATTTATTTTGTGTAGGAATTACGTTCATTGTTTCATTTCTGAAAAGGCAGTGTGTCATTATTTATGTTAACAATTGAGTAGAAAATAAAGGTTTTATAAAAACTCAAACTCTCTCTCTTTCTTTCTCTCTCTGTCTCTCTCTTTCTTTCTCTCTCTGTCTCTCTCTCTCTCTTTCTCTCTCTCTCGCTCTCTTTCTCTCTTTCTGTCTCTCTCTCTGTTTATCGCTCTGTCTTTCCAGTCTATCATGTCTATTAAACTTTAAATTCCCTGATTGGCTCATTCTTTAAATAGTGTCCCATGAACATGTGGTAACTGCAGTCTTGACTCATAATGACACATAGTAGTGTTTCAAATGTGTCACTGTATTCAAGTCGTTCTGTTCGTCTCCAAAATTTGAAGTGAGGACGTATTTACACTCCAAAATGCTGTAAACTGAAACTCAATCTCCCTCCTCCTCCCTATGACAGATGTAGCTGAATATCCATTTGATATTCGGCTCAGGGATTTGTGCATCTCTAAACTGCCTCTCTGTTTCACTGAATGTGAGAGTAGGCTATTTTACATACTCAGTTCATAGATTAACATCTCTTTCTCTTTGTGTGATGTGTTTCTTTCTCTTTCTCTGTATTCACCTGAGCTTGTCTTGGTGATTCAAATACTGTTTCTCTTCCCACTTTTCTAACTGTCGTCTATTGTCTTCTATTATGTTTGGCTGGCAGCCCAGCTGTTGGAGCGTTGGTCCAGTAACCGTACAGAGCTGTCCATGTGCTCCAGGCACTTGACCCTAATGTGATTCAGGGGTGCTGTACTACTATGGTTGACCCTGTAAAACAACACCTATCATACTACTATGGTTGACCCTGTAAAACAACACCTATCATACTACTATGGTTGACCCTGTAAAACAACACCTATCATACTACTATGGTTGACCCTGTAAAACAACACCTATCATACTACTATGGTTGACCCTGTAAAACAACACCTATCATACTACTATGGTTGACCCTGTAAAACAACACCTATCATACTACTATGGCTGACCCTGTAAAACAACACCTATCATACTACTATGGCTGACCCTGTAAAACAACACCTATCATACTACTATGGCTGACCCTGTAAAACTACACCTATCATACTACTATGGTTGACCCTGTAAAACAACACCTATCATACTACTATGGCTGACCCTGTAAAACAACACCTATCATACTACTATGGCTGACCCTGTAAAACAACACCTATCATACTACTATGGCTGACCCTGTAAAACTACACCTATCATACTACTATGGTTGACCCTGTAAAACAACACCTATCATACTACTATGGTTGACCCTGTAAAACAACACCTATCATACTACTATGGTTGACCCTGTAAAACAACACCTATCATACTACTATGGCTGACCCTGTAAAACAACATCTATCATACTACTATGGTTGACCCTGTAAAACAACACCTATCATACTACTATGGTTGACCCTGTAAAACAACATCTATCATACTACTATGACTGACCCTGTAAAACAACACCTATCATACTACTATGGTTGACCCTGTAAAACAACACCTATCATACTACTATGACTGACCCTGTAAAACAACACCTATCATACTACTATGGTTGACCCTGTAAAACAACACCTATCATACTACTATGGTTGACCCTGTAAAACAACATCTATCATACTACTATGGCTGACCCTGTAAAACAACACCTATCATACTACTATGGTTGACCCTGTAAAACAACATCTATCATACTACTATGGTTGACCCTGTAAAACAACATCTATCATACTACTATGACTGACCCTGTAAAACAACACCTATCATACTACTATGGTTGACCCTGTAAAACAACACCTATCATACTACTATGACTGACCCTGTAAAACAACACCTATCATACTACTATGGTTGACCCTGTAAAACAACACCTATCATACTACTATGGTTGACCCTGTAAAACAACATCTATCATACTACTATGGCTGACCCTGTAAAACAACACCTATCATACTACTATGGTTGACCCTGTAAAACAACATCTATCATACTACTATGGTTGACCCTGTAAAACAACACCTATCATACTACTATGACTGACCCTGTAAAACAACACCTATCATACTACTATGGCTGACCCTGTAAAACAACATCTATCATACTACTATGGCTGACCCTGTAAAACAACACCTATCATACTACTATGGTTGACCCTGTAAAACAACATCTATCATACTACTATGGTTGACCCTGTAAAACAACACCTATCATACTACTATGGTTGACCCTGTAAAACAACATCTATCATACTACTATGACTGACCCTGTAAAACAACACCTATCATACTACTATGACTGACCCTGTAAAACAACACCTATCATACTACTATGGCTGACCCTGTAAAACAACACATCACACTGCACCTATCATACTACTATGACTGACCCTGTAAAACAACACCTATCATACTACTATGACTGACCCTGTAAAACAACACCTATCATACTACTATGGTTGACCCTGTAAAACAACACCTATCATACTACTATGACTGACCCTGTAAAACAACACCTATCATACTACTATGACTGACCCTGTAAAACAACATCTATCATACTACTATGGTTGACCCTGTAAAACAACACCTATCATACTACTATGACTGACCCTGTAAAACAGCACATCACACTGCACCTATCATACTACTATGGTTGACCCTGTAAAACAACACCTATCATACTACTATGGTTGACCCTGTAAAACAACACCTATCATACTACTATGGTTGACCCTGTAAAACAACACCTATCATACTACTATGGCTGACCCTGTAAAACAACACCTATCATACTACTATGGTTGACCCTGTAAAACAACACCTATCATACTACTATGACTGACCCTGTAAAACAACACCTATCATACTACTATGACTGACCCTGTAAAACAGCACATCACACTGCACCTATCATACTACTATGGTTGACCCTGTAAAACAACACATCACACTGCACCTATCATACTACTATGGTTGACCCTGTAAAACAACACCTATCATACTACTATGGTTGACCCTGTAAAACAACACCTATCATACTACTATGGTTGACCCTGTAAAACAACACCTATCATACTACTATGACTGACCCTGTAAAACAACACCTATCATACTACTATGACTGACCCTGTAAAACAGCACATCACACTGCACCTATCATACTACTATGGTTGACCCTGTAAAACAACACATTACACTGCACCTATCATACTACTATGGCTGACCCTGTAAAACAACACATTTCACTGCACCTATCATACTACTATGACTGACCCTGTAAAACAACACCTATCATACTACTATGGTTGACCCTGTAAAACAACACATTACACTGCACCTATCATACTACTATGGCTGACCCTGTAAAACAACACATTTCACTACACCTATCATACTACTATGACTGACCCTGTAAAACAACACATCACACTGCACCTATCATACTACTATGGCTGACCCTGTAAAACAACACATTTCACTACACCTATCATACTACTATGACTGACCCTGTAAAACAACACATCACACTGCACCTATCATACTACTATGGTTGACCCTGTAAAACAACACATTACACTGCACCTATCATACTACTATGGTTGACCCTGTAAAACAACATATTTCACTGCACCTATCCAGTGTGTGACGATACAACTTATTTATTTTTGTCCTCTCTTCATTTCCGATATGCACTCTTTCTCTCTTTTTTCAAAATACATTTGCTTCCTGATTCTAATAATCTCTCTCTTTCTCTCCTCCTTCCTCGTTTCTTTCTTCACCTCCGTTGTGGGTGAATAAGTCTGTTTGCAAGTCTTCTCTAGTCCAGTGTGACAGAGAGGGTCATTGAGCTCCCTGCTAAGTCTTCATCACCCCATCTGTCCCAACACTCAAATCTCAACCCCCCCCCCAAAAAAAATTATATTTAATTGCAACTGCTGGTCCGAAGTCCCAGAACCAGTACCAGAACCAGAACCAGTACCAGAACCAGTACTAGAACCAGAACCAGTACCAGAACCAGTACCAGAACCAGTACCAGAACCAGAACCAGTACCAAAACCAGTACCAGAACCAGTCCCAGAACCAGTACCAGAACCAGTACCAGAGCGTGTTCATACCAGAACTGAACCTCTACTGTGGTCTGGTGTATCAACATTGCCTATAGGAACTTTAGAGGAGACGTGATGTTTAAAAATATATGTATATATATATTAACGTGTGACTGTGATGACACCATTGTTCCCAGACAGACAATACAGTTCGTCAGCTACAATATGAGGTGTTTAGCTCAGCAGGTCTTGTGGTACACAGAGAGAGAGAGATTATTATTACTGTTGGTCCCGCCATTTATTTATATATAAATATATATATTTTTTGTATATATATACATATATATTTTATTTTTCGATATGTATACTTTGACAATGTAAGTAATAATGAACTTGCCATGTCAATAAAGTCAATTGAATTGAGAGAGAGAGAGACCTGTGTTCAGTCCTGGTGTGTCACCCTGGCGATGCTCTTGCCAGTGACTGACAGACGAGTCTTGGTACATCTACAAAAAAAACCTTCAGAGAGTGTGTTTAGGCCTTCTGTATATCTATGAGTCACAGCAACCCCCCCAACACCTATAGCTTAGTTTACTGTAGCAGTGCTATAGCCATTGTATTAATAACAATGTATAGGTTTTTAAAGCAGGGTTGTTTTAGTCCTGGGTGATTAATGAGTTGATCGAGGGATTTGGCCTCTGTTTACCCAGAGATAGGTTCCCTTCACTGGGCAGGACAGGAAAGCTGTGGTGGCCTCCCTTTTTTTATCCACGTCTCAGTGTTAGTCAATACGGATGTCGACATATTTACCCAGGCTTCTCTGTTGCAACCTCCAAGCCTCAGTCTGCTCTTCCCACAATGTCTGATGTCTAAAACCGTTCGTTAAGAAGTGTATGACAGAATGTTATTGTGATGGGATGCAGTAGTGGAGGTGTATGTGTGTGATCACTGTAGCCGTTTTATACCATGTACAGCCGGGAACCGTTTTAAACCATGTACAGCCGGGAACCGTAGGAACCGTTTTAAACCATGTACAGCCGGGAACCGTAGGAACCTTTTTAAACCATGTACAGCCAGGAACCGTTTTAAACCATGTACAGCCGGGAACCGTAGGAACCGTTTTAAACCATGTACAGCCGGGAACCGTAGGAACCGTTTTAAACCATGTACAGCCGGGAACCGTAGGAACCGTTTTAAACCATGTACAGCCAGGAACCGTTTGTCTAATGTCTGCGGAACTGCCTGAATTGTAATGTAAATTACGCTGAAATGCAACCTTACTCAAAGAACCTGCTCTCCCTCCCTCCCTCCCTCCCGTCTCGGTGAGCTAATCCTGTCAGACGGGCATGGGGTACCTCGGCGAGTCTCTGTTCTGCCGGCTGTGAACGGATGACATTACTCAACCTGCCCAGCCAGTCTGGTGAGCTAGAGAGAGCGAGAGCAGCGTACAGCAACAACGGGCCATTAGAGATAGCCTCATTCTCCATTAGTATCTATGGTAAGAGGCTAATGCTAATGCTAGCATAGCTGAAGTATAGAATTGTGTTTGTGCGTGTGATACAGACCTCCTAAGGTACTCTCTCTTCCGCAGGCAGTATCATCGTTTAGACTATTAGGACAAGCTACCTGTGCAGGTACTACATGTGTGGAGGAGTGATTGAGGGCCACGCAAAACTTCCAAGTTGCCCTAACGAACCACTACCGTCTCACGTAAAGCAGTGTGCCTGATCAGATCACTGCTTTCTCTTACAGCACAGGATGTTATCAGTGTCGACATCCTGTTCCGTATAAGGCTCTGGTTAAATGTAGTGCACCATATCGAGCCCACAAACACAACTCTGAACCGTGAAGCCAGTTCCCCTACATTTTATCATTGTTTAGACCTGGGATTTAGACCTGGGACATTAGATGGGTGATTCCCCTCTAATCAGGGACTGATTTAGACCTGGGACATTAGGTGGGTGATTCCCCTCTAATCAGGGACTGATTTGGACCTGGGACATTAGGTGGGTGATTCCCCTCTAATCAGGGACTGATTTAGATCTGGGACATTAGGTGGGTGATTCCCCTCTAATCAGGGACTGATTTAGACCTGGGACACCAGGTGGGGGATTCCCCTCTAATCAGGGACTGATTTAGACCTGGGACACCAGGTGGGTGATTACCCTCTAATCAGGGACTGATTTAGACCTGGGACATTAGGTGGGTGATTCCCCTCTAATCAGGGACTGATTTAGACCTGGGACATTAGGTGGGTGATTCCCCTCTAATCAGGGACTGATTTAGACCTGGGACATTAGGTGGGTGATTCCCCTCCAATCAGGGACTGATTTAGAGCTGGGACACCAGGTGGGTGATTACCCTCTAATCAGGGACTGATTTAGACCTGGGACACCAGGTGGGTGATTCCCCTCTAATCAGAGACTGATTTAGACCTGGGACACCAGGTGGGTGATTCCCCTCTAATCAGGTACTGATTTAGACCTGGGACATTAGGTGGATGATTCCCCTCTAATCAGGGACTGATTTAGACCTGGGACATTAGGTGGGTGATTCCCCTCTAATCAGGGACTGATTTAGACCTGGGACACCAGGTGGGTGATTTCCCTCTAATCAGGGACTGATTTAGACCTGGGACATTAGGTGGGTGATTCCCCTCTAATCAGGGACTGATTCAGACCTGGGACATTAGGTGGGGGATTCCCCTCTAATCAGGGACTGATTTAGACCTGGGACATTAGGTGGGTGTTTCCCCTCTAATCAGGGACTGATTAAGACCTGGGACACCAGGTGGGTGATTCCCCTCTAATCAGGGACTGATTTAGACCTGGGACATTAGGTGGGTGATTCCCCTCTAATCAGGGACTGATGTAGACCTGGGACATTAGGTGGGTGATTCCCCTCTAATCAGGGACTGATTTAGACCTGGGACATTAGGTGGGTGATTCCCCTCTAATCAGGGACTGATGTAGACCTGGGACACCAGGTGGGTGATTCCCCTCTAATCAGGGACTGATTTAGACCTGGGACATTAGGTGGATGATTCCCCTCTAATCAGGGACTGATTTAGACCTGGGACATTAGGTGGGGGATTCCCCTCTAATCAGGGACTGATTTAGACCTGGGACATTAGGTGGATGATTCCCCTCTAATCAGGGACTGATTTAGACCTGGGACATTAGGTGAGTGATTCCCCTCTAATCAGGGACTGATTTAGACCTGGGACATCAGGTGGGTGATTCCCCTCTAATCAGGGACTGATTTAGACCTGGGACATTAGGTGGGGGATTCCCCTCTAATCAGGGACTGATTTATACCTGGGACATTAGGTGGTTGATTCCCCTCTAATCAGGGACTGATTTAGACATGGGGAATTAGGTGAATGATTCCTCTCTAATCAGGGACTAATTTAGACCTGGGTCACCAGGTGGGTGATTCCCCTCTCATCAGGGACTGATTTAGACCTGGGACACCAGGTGGGTGATTCCCCTCTCATCAGGGACTGATTTAGACCTGGGACACCAGGTGGGTGATTCCCCTCTCATCAGGGACTGATTTAGACCTGGGACACCAGGTCCCTGGTTTTTTGAGACTGTTATAGAAGTCCCTGGTTCATTGACAAACTGTCTCTCTGCTCCTCTCGCTCTGCTCCTGTCTCTCTCTCTGCTCCTGTCGCTCTCTCTGCTCCTGTCGCTCTCTCTGCACCTGTCTCTCTCTCTGCTCCTGTCTCTCTCACCACTCCTGTCTCTCTCTCTGCTCCTGTCTCTCTCTCTGCTCCTGTCTCTCTCACCACTCCTGTCTCTCTCTCTCTGCTCCTGTCTCTCTCTCTGCTCCTGTCTCTCTGCTCCTGTCTCTCTCACCACTCCTGTCTCTCTCTCTGCTCCTGTCTCTCTCACCACTCCTGTCTCTCTCTCTGCTCCTGTCTCTCTCTCTGCTTCTGTCGCTCTCACCACTCCTGTCAAATTCAAATTCAAATTCAAGCTGCTTTATTGGCATGAAAAACATTGTGTCAATATTGCCAAAGCAACAATGTATAAAATATACATTGTAATAAAATTATAAACAATGACAAATAATTATATAGAATGGCAGTAAATAATAATACAAAATTAAATATAAAAATAGTAACAATAAAATGGTAACAGTCAATAATCGAATGTAATGTAATAAAAAAAATATATATAACTAACTTATAACTAAATAACGGTCATCTTCACCATTACATCGGTACTACAACTACTATCATCATTATCACCACTACCACCACCACCATCATTAAACTGCTATCATTACCATTACCACCCATACCACTACTACCACCACCACCATCATTAAACTGCTATCATTACCATTACCACCCATACCACTACTATTTGGAATGATAAACAACAATAATAACAGTAATAACAATAACAGTAATAACAATAATAGTAATAATAAAATACTGCTTACTATGCAGATGTTATTATTCAGTGTCTCTCAGGCTATGGCAGGCAAATACATATTTGGCTGCAAGAGGAGCCATTGCTCCTTCGCCCATGAGTATTTTTAGTTTTTCCTCTGGGTTTAATAAGTTAAAATTTGGAATAAATGTAGACATTTCTGTGAATAATGAATCTCTTGGTGAGGAATATTTATCACAGTAAAGGAGAAAGTGCATCTCTGTTTCTACCTCCCCTGTCGTGCAGTGACCACATACACGCTCCTCTTTGGGTAGCCATGTCTTTTTATGTCTGCCGGTTTCTTTGCTCCTGTCTCTCTCTCTGCTCCTGTCTCTCTCTCTGCTTCTGTTGCTCTCTCTCTGCTCCTGTCTCTATCTCTGCTTCTGTCTCTCTCTCTGCTTCTGTTGCTCTCTCTCTGCTCCTGTCTCTCTCTCTGCTTCTGTTGCTCTCTCTCTGCTCCTGTCTCTCTCTCTGCTCCTGTCTCTCTCTCTGCTTCTGTTGCTCTCTCTCTGCTCCTGTCTCTCTCTCTGCTTCTGTCGCTCTCTGCTCCTGTCTCTCTCTCTGCTCCTGTCTCTCTCTGATCCTGTCTCTCTCTCTGATCCTGTCTCTCTCTCACCACTCCTGTTTCTCTCTCTGCTTCTGTCGCTCTCACCGCTCCTGTCTCTCTCTCTGCTCCTGTCTCTCTCTCTGCTTCTGTCTCTCTTTCTCTCTCTCTGACCGTCTTTCTCAAGACTCCTGTCGCTCTCTCTTCTCCTGTTGCTTTCTCTTCTCCTGTCGCTCTCTCTGATCCTGCCTCTCTCTCTGATCCTGTCGCTCTCTCTGATCCTGTCTCTCTCTCTGATCCTGCCTCTCTCTCTGATCCTGTCTCTCTCTCTGATCCTGTCACTCTCTCTTCTCCTGTCGCTCTCTCTGATCCTGCCTCTCTCTCTGATCCTGTCGCTCTCTCTGATCCTGTCGCTCTCTCTGATCCTGTCGCTCTCTCTGATCCTGTCGCTCTCTCTGATCCTGCCTCTCTCGCTGATCCTGTCACTCTTTCTGATCCTGTCTCTTTCTCTGATCCTGTCTCTCTCTGATCCTGTCTCTCTCTCTGATCCTGTCGCTCTCTCTGATCCTGTCGCTCTCTCTGATACTGCCTCTCTCTCTGATCCTGTCTCTCTCTCTGATCCTGCCTCTCTCTCTGATCCTGTCTCTCTCTCTGATCCTGTCGCTCTCTCTGATCCTGTCGCTCTCTCTGATCCTGCCTCTCTCTCTGATCCTGTCTCTCTCTCTGATCCTGCCTCTCTCTCTGATCCTGTCTCTCTCTCTGATCCTGTCTCTCTCTCTGCTGTCCCGAGTCTGTTGGGTCTGCTGTCTCTCTCACTGATGTTGACAGTGGCATAGACATTGTGCGCTGGTAAAATTATTATTCTGTAAGTCTGTGTAAACTCTGAGAGCGTCTGTTGAATGACTCAGATGTAAATGTAAGAAGGCTGTGTGGATTTCGTCACCTCACTAATCATGACAGATGACAACAATGCAGAGACGGAGACGGTAAGACATGAATCAATCAGAGGAATATAATGTTGTATTGAGTAATGTTCACTCAACCAGTCAGTCACAACATGTCGTAACAGGCCTTCATGAGGAGGAGGAGGATGTGTGTGTGTGTGTGTGTGTGTGTGTGTGTGTGTGTGTGATCTCTAGCATGTCGGTTGTTTCGGTCGTGGTGGCATCGTGTCCTTACTTGCTACTGTGCCAATTAGCTAACGTGTGTCCCAAGTTTATCTCTCTCACACACACACACACACACACACACACGCACACACACACACACACACACACACACACACACACACACACACACACACACACACACACACACACACACACACACACACACACCCCTCATCCCTCAGTGTGAGAACATCACCCCCACCTGATTCCCAGACAAGGACACGCCCAATCTGGGATCTCCCAGCCAATCACATCCCAGAATGCAAAAGTATCATTCTATATCCAGATATAGACATGCATAGCTGTCATTTTTCAAGACCGAAGGATCCAACAGACACAGAGCTTTACGAGTGTCCCAATAGCTTCCTATCCTCCTTTCCTCGTCGCCTTTCCTTCATGACCTCTGGTCTAAATGAACTGGAAGGTTGAACTAGAAACCCAGGATGTAACAGTGTGTTATAGACCTCGCAGTGGGGGGTCACATGAGAACCAGGATAGAGGATAGAAGAATAGTTCTGTATTTTAGGAGAATTGTACATATTAAATGGTAATTAATGGCTGATATTACAGTAGGAGGAGTCTTTCACCTAATCAACAACAACCAGTGTGTATCTGACACCAGTGGAGGCTGCTGAGGGCAAGGACGGCTCATAAAAATGGCTGGAACGGAGTAAATGGAACGGGATCAGTCACGTGTTTTTATGTGTTTGATAACATTCCAATTGACTCCATTCCAGACGTTATTATGATCCGTCCTCCAATCAGCAGCTTCCACTGTCGGACACCCGATGATGAGGTTGAAACAATGACCCTCTGTCACAGACTGAAACCCTGAATATTTCCTTTGTTTTTACACTGGTGCTACTCGCTGTTTATTATCTATGTATAGTCACTTCACCCCTACCTACATGTACAAATGACCTGGACTAACCTGTACCCCCGCACATTGACTCGGTAGCATTACCTCCTGTATATAGCCTCGTTATTGTTATTTTATTGTGTTAATTTGTATTAAATGTTTTGCTTTATTTTGTAAATATTTTCTGAACTCTATTTCTTGAACTGCACTGTTGGTTAAAACCTCTTAAGGATCTGACCTTTTTTTTTCAATTTCCACCTAAAATGACATCTAACATCACCCAAATCTAACTGCCTGTAGCTCAGGACCTGAAGCAAGGATATACATATTCTTGATACCATTTGAAAGGAAACACTTTGAAGTTTGTGTAAATGTGAAATGAATGTAGGAGAATATAACACATTAGATCTAGTAAAATTTACAATTGGCTCATTCATCCCCTTCCTCTCCCCTGTAACTATTCCCCAGGTCGTTGCTGCAAATGAGAATGTGTTCTCAGTCAACTTACCTGGTAAAATAACGGTAAAATAAATAAAATAAAAAAAGATAATAAAAACATGTGTTTAAAAAAATTAAAAATATTTCATCATCTTTGAAATGCAAGAGAAAGGCCATACAATCAGATAGGAGTTTAGGCGTAATTTTGGCAACCAGATAGCAGCAGTATGTGTGTAAAGTTTCAGACTGATCCAGTGAAGCATTACATTTCTGCACAATATTTTGTATCAAGTCTGCCAGGAGTTTGCCCAAATGTGCCGAATTGGTCAATTGATACCTTTTTGCAAGTACATAACTATAGAGAACATACAAACATGCTATGCCAATAAAAAAAATAAGTTTACACACATCCAAGAATGTCTATGCATGATGGACTATTAGCATCCCTACAGAACACTGAAATTCACACATGGGGGGGGGGGGGGGGTCCAGATGTAACGGATGTGAAATGGCTAGCTAGTTAGCGGGTACGCGCTACTAGCGTTTCAATCAGTTACGTCACTTGCTCTGAAACCTAGAAGTAGTGTTGCACCTTGCTCTGCAAGGGCCGCGGCCTTTGTGGAGCGATGGGTAACGATGCTTCGTGGGCGACCGTTGTTGATGTGTGCAGAAGGTCCCTGGTTCGCGCCCGTGTCGGGGCGAGGGGACGTACTAAAGTTATACTGTTACACAGAGACAGCAGGTCTTCAAACTGTAGAATCCAGTTCCTACATTTTAATATAAAAATAGATTTTATCAAACAAAACTATGCTACATTTTATATCTGGGACCCTCAGGATGACAAATCAGAGCCAGATTACTGAATGTAAGTACATTATTTACCTTCAGAGGTGAATGTATCAAACCAGTTGCCGTGATAAAAGTGTTTTGTTGCTGAGCACCTCTCCTCAAACAATAGCATGGTATTTTTTTCACTGTAACAGCTACTGTCAATTGGACACTGCAGTTAGATTAACAAGAAGTTAAGCTTTCTGCCCATATAAGACATGTCCTGGAAAGTTTGCTGTGGATTACAACGTCATTCTAGGCACATTAGCGCATGTTAGCAACAACCGTCCCGGTTTAGGGACACCGATCCTCTGGAGGTTTAAGGGCTTGTAAGTTTTTCATTTCAATCATTTCACAGATTTTGATTTGATATTTAACTTACTATTAGAATTTTAGCAACCAGGAAATGGCTGAGCAAGTTCTGCATCGTGCAATTTTTAAATATGCAGAATGTTCCAAAGCCAGCAACTACCCTGCACCGTTCCCAGAACGTTGTGGGGAGGTTGTACGCAAAATAAACTTAGGACAACCACACTTTCACCAAGCACTAAGAAAAATATGGTTCTCTGAATGTTTTTTGTGCTAGCTGGGTCAGGACAGATATTTACATTCAAACACTCTTCGGGTCCCAAGTGTCCGTTCCATCTCTTTCCATCTGATCAAACTCTCACTGTTCAGGAGCTAAGGTGTCAGGGTCAGAGGTTGGCTGAGGATAGTTACTGAACAATCACTGATTAATCAGCAAGTTATCTGATTTAAAGATGTTGAGTGGTTAGATTTGTCCTTTGGATTGAGGTACAGTAACTCAGTGTACCTGCTGATAGGATTTTGCTGCCATTGAAAGTGGACAGTGTGTCACTTAAGCCATTGTTATTCATTGGTGTTGGGGGTTATGAAAGCTAGGTTGGGGGTAAGGGTTATGGATTGGAAAAGGGGTGGGGGGGTGTGTATGGGGGGTTGGGGGGAGTAACAGTAAAACACCATAGATGGGGGGAAACTGGGAGGGTGGGGGGGGTGTATGGGGGTTGGGGGGAGTAACAGTAAAACACCATAGATGGGGGGAAACTGGGAGGGTGGGGGGGGGTGTATGGGGGTTGGGGGGAGTAACAGTAAAACACCATAGATGGGGGAAACTGGGAGGGTGGGGGGGGGGGGGAGTAACAGTGAAACACCATAGATGGGGGAAAACTGGGAGGGTGGGGGGGTGTAGGGGGTTGGGGGAGTAACAGTAAAACACCATAGATGGAGGAAAACTGGGAGGGTGGGGGGGTGTAGGGGGTTGGGGGGTGTATTGGGGTTGGGGGGAGTAACAGTAAAACACCATAGATGGAGGAAAACTGGGAGGGTGGGGGGGTGTAGGGGGTTGGGGGGTGTATTGGGGTTGGGGGGAGTAACAGTAAAACACCATAGATGGGAGAAAACTGAGAAGGCGGGGGATATTTGATAATGTTTTTAGGAAAACATTGTAGTATTAACTTTGTGCTTTGTTTATAATACACAATAATACAACCACATAAGGACATGTAATAATAACAGTCCCTGTCATTCAGAATCACCTTGTTATTCCTGTTCTGGTTACTGCTTTTCATATTGTGTCTGTTCTGCGCGATGTCCTTGGGATGTCCGGGGATGTCCAGAGATGTCCTTGGTATGTCCAGGTATGTCCTTGGGATGTCCAGGGATGTCCAGAGATGTCCTTGGGATGTCCAGGGATGTCCAGAGATGTCCTTGGGATGTCCAGAGATGTCCAGAGATGTCCTTGGTATGTCCAGGTATGTCCTTGGGATGTCCAGAGATGTCCTTAGTATGTCCAGGGATGTCCTGAGATGTCCTTGGTATGTCCAGGTATGTCCTTGGGATGTCCAGGGATGTCCAGAGATGTCCTTGGTATGTCCAGAGATGTCCAGAGATGTCCTTGGTATGTCCAGGTATGTCCAGAGATGTCCTTGGTATGTCCAGAGATGTCCAGAGATGTCCTTGGTATGTCCAGGGATGTCCAGAGATGTCCTTGGTATGTCCAGGGATGTCCAGAGATGTCCTTGGTATGTCCAGAGATGTCCTTGGTATGTCCGGGGATGTCCTTGGGATGTCCAGAGATGTCCTTGGTATGTCCAGGGATGTCCAGAGATGTCCTTGGTATGTCCAGGTATGTCCAGAGATGTCCTTGGTATGTCCAGGGATGTCCAGAGATGTCCTTGGTATGTCCAGGGATGTCCAGAGATGTCCTTGGTATGTCCAGGGATGTCCAGAGATGTCCTTGGTATGTCCAGAGATGTCCTTGGTATGCCCAGGGATGTCCAGAGATGTCCTTGGTATGTCCAGGGATGTCCAGATATGTCCTTGGTATGTCCAGAGATGTCCTTGGTATGTCCAGGGATGTCCAGAGATGTCCTTGGTATGTCCAGGGATGTCCAGAGATGTCCTTGGTATGTCCAGAGATGTCCTTGGTATGTCCGGGGATGTCCTTGGGATGTCCAGAGATGTCCTTGGTATGTCCAGGGATGTCCAGAGATGTCCTTGGTATGTCCAGGTATGTCCAGAGATGTCCTTGGTATGTCCAGGGATGTCCAGAGATGTCCTTGGTATGTCCAGGGATGTCCAGAGATGTCCTTGGTATGTCCAGGGATGTCCAGAGATGTCCTTGGTATGTCCAGAGATGTCCTTGGTATGCCCAGGGATGTCCAGAGATGTCCTTGG
Organism: Salvelinus fontinalis; assembly: GCF_029448725.1. Classification (NCBI taxonomy): domain Eukaryota; kingdom Metazoa; phylum Chordata; class Actinopteri; order Salmoniformes; family Salmonidae; genus Salvelinus; species Salvelinus fontinalis. The sequence continues at coordinate 38,706,660 of NC_074684.1, read as the reverse complement.
TATGTCCAGGGATGTCCAGATATGTCCTTGGTATGTCCAGAGATGTCCTTGGTATGTCCAGGGATGTCCAGAGATGTCCTTGATATGTCCGGAGATGTCCAGAGATGTCCTTGGTATGTCCAGAGATGTCCTTGGTATGTCCAGGGATGTCCAGAGATGTCATTGGGATGTCCAGAGATGTCCAGAGATGTCCTTGGGATGTCCAGGGATGTCCAGAGATGTCCTTGGTGTGTCCAGAGATGTCTTTGTGTCACACCCTGACCATAGTTTGCTTTGTATGTTTTATGTTTTGTTTGGTCAGGGTGTGATCTGTGTGGGCATTCTATATTGTATGTCTGGTTTGTCTATTCTATGTGTTTGGCCTGATATGGTTCTCAATCAGAGACAGGTGTTTTGCGTTGTCTCTGATTGGGAACCATATTTAGGTAGTAGTGTGTTTTGTGGGTGATTGTTCCTGTTCGTGTGTTCCTGTTTTGTGTTGGGGTTTGTGGGTGATTGGTCCTGTTCGTGTGTTCCTGTTTTGTAGTGTGGTTTGTGGGGGATTGTTCCTGTTCGTGTGTTCCTGTTTTGTAGTGTGTTTTGTGGGTGATTGTTCCTGTTCGTGTGTTCCTGTTTTGTGTTGGGGTTTGTGGGTGATTGTTCCTGTTCGTGTGTTCCTGTTTTGTGTTGGGGTTTGTGGGTGATTGTTCCTGTTCGTGTGTTCCTGTTTTGTGTTGGGGTTTGTGGGTGATTGTTCCTGTTCGTGTGTTCCTGTTTTGTGTTGGGGTTTGTGGGTGATTGTTCCTGTTCCTGTGTTCCTGGTTTGTGTTGGGGTTTGTGGGTGATTGTTCCTGTTCGTGTGTTCCTGTTTTGTGGTGTGTTTTGTGGGTAATTGTTCCTGTTCGTGTGTTCCTGTTTTGTGGTGTGTTTTGTGGGTGATTGTTCCTGTTCGTGTGTTCCTGTTTTGTGGTGTGTTTTGTGGGTGATTGTTCCTGTTCGTGTGTTCCTGTTTTGTGGTGTTTTTTGTGGGTGATTGTTCCTGTTCGTGTGTTCCTGTTTTGTGTTGGGGTTTGTGGGTGATTGTTCCTGTTCGTGTGTTCCTGTTTTGTGTTGGGGTTTGTGGGTGATTGTTCCTGTTCGTGTGTTCCTGTTTTGTGGTGTGTTTTGTGGGTGATTGTTCCTGTTCGTGTGTTCCTGTTTTGTGGTGTGTTTTGTGGGTGATTGTTCCTGTTCGTGTGTTCCTGTTTTGTGTTGGGGTTTGTGGGTGATTGTTCCTGTTCGTGTGTTCCTGGTTTGTGTTGGGGTTTGTGGGTGATTGTTCCTGTTCGTGTGTTCCTGTTTTGTGTTGGGGTTTGTGGGTGATTGTTCCTGTTCGTGTGTTCCTGTTTTGTCTGTGTTCACTAGTTCGGGACTGTAGCTTCGTTGGTTTTCGTCAGTTTATTGTTTTTGTTCATAATTGATTAGTATTCAAATAATTATGGATGCGCACCACGCTGCGCATTGGTCCTCCTCTCCTTCCACCGACGAAAGCCGTTACACTTTGGGATCCAGAGATGTCCAGAGATGTCCTTGGGATGTCCAGAGATGTCCTTGGGGTGTCCTTGGGATGTCCTTGGGATGTCCAGAGATGTCCTTGGTATGTCCAGAGATGTCCTTGGGATGTCCAGAGATGTCCTTGGGATGTCCAGAGATGTCCTTGGGATGTCCAGAGATGTCCTTGGGATGTCCAGAGATGTCCTTGGGATGTCCAGAGATGTCCTTGGGATGTCCAGAGATGTCCTTGGTATGTCTTTGGGATGCCCTTGGTATGTCCAGAGATGTCCAGAGATGTCTTTGGGATGTCCAGAGATGTCCTTGGGATGTCCAGAGATGTCCTTGGGATGTCCAGAGATGTCCTTGGGATGTCCAGAGATGTCCTTGGGATGTCCAGAGATGTCTTTGGGATGTCCTTGGTATGTCCAGAGATGTCCAGAGATGTCTTTGGGATGTCCAGAGATGTCCTTGGGATGTCCAGAGATGTCCAGAGATGTCCTTGGGATGTCCAGAGATGTCCAGAGATGTCTTTGGGATGTCCAGAGATGTCTTTGGGATGTCCAGAGATGTCCTTGGGATTTCCAGAGATGTCCTTGGGATGTCCAGAGATGTCCTTGGTATGTCCAGAGACATCTTTGGGATCCAGAGATGTCCTTGGGGTGTCCTTGGTATGTCCAGATATGTCCAGAGATGTCTTTGGGATGTCCAGAGATGTCTTTGGGATGTCCAGAGATGTCCTTGGGATGTCCAGAGATGTCTTTGGGATGTCCAGAGATGTCCTTGGGATGTCCAGAGATGTCTTTGGGATGTCCAGGGATGTCCAGAGATGTCCTTGGGATGTCCAGAGATGTCTTTGTGTCACACCCTGACCATAGTTTGCTTTGTATGTTTTATGTTTTGTTTGGTCAGGGTGTGATCTGTGTGGGCATTCTATGTTGTATGTCTGGTTTGTCTATTTCTATGTGTTTGGCCTGATATGGTTCTCAATCAGAGACAGGTGTTTTGCGTTGTCTCTGATTGGGAACCATATTTAGGTAGCCTGTTTTGTAGTGTGTTTTGTGGGTGATTGTTCCTGTTCGTGTGTTCCTGTTTTGTGTTGGGGTTTGTGGGTGATTGTTCCTGTTCCTGTGTTCCTGTTTTGTGTTGGGGTTTGTGGGTGATTGTTCCTGTTTTGTGTTGGGGTTTGTGGGTGATTGTTCCTGTTCGTGTGTTCCTGTTTTGTGTTGGGGTTTGTGGGTGATTGTTCCTGTTCGTGTGTTCCTGTTTTGTGTTTGGGTTTGTGGGTGATTGTTCCTGTTCGTGTGTTCCTGTTTTGTGTTGGGGTTTGTGGGTGATTGTTCCTGTTCGTGTGTTCCTGTTTTGTGTTGGGGTTTGTGGGTGATTGTTCCTGTTCGTGTGTTCCTGTTTTGTGTTGGGGTTTGTGGGTGATTGTTCCTGTTCCTGTGTTCCTGTTTTGTGTTGGGGTTTGTGGGTGATTGTTCCTGTTTGTGTGTTCCTGTTTTGTAGTGTGTTTTGTGGGTGATTGTTCCTGTTTGTGTGTTCCTGTTTTGTGTTGGGGTTTGTGGGTGATTGTTCCTGTTCGTTTGTTCCTGTTTTGTAGTGTGTTTTGTGGGTGATTGTTCCTGTTTGTGTGTTCCTGTTTTGTGTTGGGGTTTGTGGGTGATTGTTCCTGTTCGTGTGTTCCTGTTTTGTGTTGGGGTTTGTGGGTGATTGTTCCTGTTCGTGTGTTCCTGTTTTGTGTTGGGGTTTGTGGGTGATTGTTCCTGTTCGTTTGTTCCTGTTTTGTGTTGGGGTTTGTGGGTGATTGTTCCTGTTTGTGTGTTCCTGTTTTGTAGTGTGTTTTGTGGGTGATTGTTCCTGTTCGTGTGTTCCTGTTTTGTGTTGGGGTTTGTGGGTGATTGTTCCTGTTCGTTTGTTCCTGTTTTGTGGTGTGTTTTGTGGGTGATTGTTCCTGTTCGTGTGTTCCTGTTTTGTAGTGTGTTTTGTGGGTGATTGTTCCTGTTCCTGTGTTCCTGGTTTGTCTGTGTTCACTAGTTCGGGACTGTAGCTTCGTTGGTTTTCGTCAGTTTATTGTTTTGTTCATAATTGATTAGTATTCTAATAAATATGGATGCGCACCACGCTGCGCTTTGGTCCTCCTCTCCTTCCACCGACGAAAGCCGTTACACTTTGGGATCCAGAGATGTCCAGAGATGTCTTTGGGATGTCCAGAGATGTCCTTGGGATGTCCAGGGATGTCCTTGGGATGTCCAGAGATGTCCTTGGGATGTCCAGGGATGTCCTTGGGATGTCCAGAGATGTCCTTGGGATGTCCAGAGATGTCCTTGGGATGTCCAGAGATGTCCTTGGGATGTCCAGAGATGTCCTTGGGATGTCCAGAGATGTCCTTGGTATGTCCAGAGATGTCCAGAAATGTCTTTGGGATGTCCAGAGATGTCCTTGGGATGTCCTTGCTATGTCCAGAGATGTCCAGAAATGTCTTTGGGATGTCCAGGGATGTCCTTGGTATGTCCAGAGATGTCCTTGGTATGTCCAGAGACGTCTTTGGGATCCAGAGATGTCCTTGGGGTGTCCTTGGGATGTCCTTGGTATGTCCAGAGATGTCCAGAGATGTCTTTGGGATGTCCAGAGATGTCCTTTGGGTGTCCTTGGGATGTCCTTGGTATGTCCAGAGATGTCCAGAAATGTCTTTGGGATGTCCAGAGATGTCCTTGGTATGTCCAGAGATGTCCTTGGGATGTCCAGAGATGTCCTTGGTATGTCCAGAGATGTCCTTGGTATGTCCAGAGATGTCCTTGGGATGTCCAGAGACGTCTTTGGGATCCAGAGATGTCCTTGGGGTGTCCTTGGGATGTCCAGAGATGTCCTTGGGATGTCCAGAGATGTCCTTGGAATGTCCAGAGATGTCCTTGGGATGTCCAGAGATGTCCTTGGTATGTCCAGAGACGTCTTTGGGATCCAGAGATGTCCTTGGGGTGTCCTTGGGATGTCCTTGGTATGTCCAGAGATGTCCAGAAATGTCTTTGGGATGTCCAGAGATGTCCTTGGGGTGTCCTTGGGATGTCCTTGGTATGTCCAGAGATGTCCAGAAATGTCTTTGGGATGTCCAGAGATGTCCTTGGTATGTCCAGAGATGTCCTTGGGATGTCCAGAGATGTCCTTGGTATGTCCAGAGATGTCCTTGGGATGTCCAGAGACGTCTTTGGGATCCAGAGATGTCCTTGGGGTGTCCTTGGGATGTCCAGAAATGTCCTTGGGATGTCCAGAGATGTCCTTGGGATGTCCAGAGATGTCCTTGGGATGTCCAGAGATGTCCTTGGTATCCAGAGACACAACTAAATAACATATTCTCATCCTTATTATACAGGGAGCTCCAACAGTATTGGGACAGTGACACATTTGTTGTTGTTTATGGCTCTGTACTCCAAAACTTTGGATTTGAAATGATACGACAACTATGAGGTTAAAGGTCAGACTGTCAGCTTTAATTTGAAGAGGTTTTCATCCATATCGGGTGAACCGTTTGAAACTGGGACCAAAAGGTGGGCAACGTGCTTCATTATTGGCTACGGGGATATTAATATGCCTGAGGGGTGTGTGGGTGGGTTTGTGTGTGTTAAGAAATTACAGCACTTTTATTTAGGGGACCAAAAGTATTGGGATAAATACACTTATACTGTGTGTGTATGAAAGTAGGAAAAAGTGTAGTATTTGGTGCCATATTCCTAATACATAATGACTTCATCACGTTTGTGACTCTACACATTCGCTGTTTGATTAGGTTGTGTTTAAGATTATTTTGTGACCAATAAAATTGAATGGTGAATAATGTATTGTGTCATTTTGGAGTCACTTTTATTGTTAATAAGAATAGAATATGTTTCTAAGCACTTCCACATTAATGTGGACGCTACACGTGATTACTGATAATCCTAAATGAATTGTGAATAATGATGAGTGAGAAAGTTACAGACGCACAAACCCCCAAGATGGGAGGAGTATGATAGTTGTGAGTCTGTAATTTTCAATACAGTATTTTTATTTACATTTTTTATTTCCCCTTTATTTAACCAGGTAGGTTAGTTGAGAACAAGTTCTCATTTACAACTGCGACCTGGCCAAGATAAAGCAAAGCAGTGCGACACAAACAACAACACAGAGTTACACATGGAATAAACAAAACATACAGTCAGTAATACAGTAGGGAAAAAAAGAAAGTCTATATACAGTGTGTGCAAATGGCGTGAGGAGGTAAGGCAATAAATAGGCCATAGTAGCGAAATAATTACAATTTAGCAGATTAACACTGGAGTGATAGATGAGCAGATGACGATGAGCAAAGTACGCCCTGATGAGGGCTGCGGCAGCTGAGACCTTGTCTGTGTATTGTCCTTGTCTGTGTATTGTCCTTGTCTGTGTATTGTCCTTGTCTGTGTATTGTCCTTGTCTGTGTATTGTCCTTGTCTGTGTATTGTGATGCAGGTTCATTGATCACAACACGTAATAGCAGCATATACAACGCCGTGAAAAAGTCATTTTCTAATTTTCTCTATTTTTGCATATTTTTTTGATACTAAATGTTTTCAGATCTTCAACCAAAAACTAATATTAGATAAAGAGAACCTGAGTGAACAAATAACACAACATTCCAACCTGTGTGAAAAGTAATTGCCCCGCTACACTCAATAACTGGTTGTGCCAAACTTTAGCTACAATGACTCCAACCTAACACTTCCTGTAGTTGTTGATCAGTCTCTCACATCACTGTGGAGGAATTCTGGCCCACTCTTCCATATGCAGAACTGCTGTAACTCAGCGACATTTGTGGGTTTTCAAGCATGAACTGCTCGTTTCAAGTCCTGCCACATCATCTCGATAGGCCATTCCAAAACCTCAAATGTGTATGCCTTTCTTCATTTCGTTCTTAATTTAATTTATTTCTTTATTCCCTGAACGATGTCTCTCACAGCAGCCTGTCTGATGGTCGAGATAATTTGTGATGATTGTGTGTGTGTGTGTGTGTGTGTGTGTGTGTGTGTGTGTGTGTGTGTGTGTGTGTGTGTGTGTGTGTGTGTGTGTGTGTGTGTGTGTGTGTGTGCGTGCGTGCGTGCGTGCGTGCGTGCGTGCGTGCGTGCGTGCGTGCGTGCGTGCGTGCGTGTGTGTGTGTGATGAGTCGTGAAGTGCTGATAACAGCCTGAGTCTGGGGTCAGCGTAATGACTCTCTGATTGGTTGTTTGAAGTGGTAATCAGCTCATCAGTATCTGAGTGTTAAATGTCAAGTAGCCTACTACAGCCTGGCTGGCATACTAATAGTTCCACTAGCACAACTCTGTTAAATGGTCATGTATATAGCCTGGGTTGGGTATTACAGTAAAGCACTCTACCATGATGTTGATGGTCAGAGTTTGATGGACAGAGTTTGATGGACAGAGTTTGATGGACAGAGTTTGATGGACAGAGTTTGATGGACAGAGTTTGATGGACAGAGTTTGATGGACAGAGTTTGATGGACATAGTTTGATGGACAGAGTTTGATGGTCAGAGTTTGATGGACAGAGTTTGATGGACAGAGTTTGATGGACAGAGTTTGATGGACAGAGTTTGATGGACATAGTTTGATGGTCAGAGTTTGATGGACAGAGTTTGATGGACAGAGTTTGATGGTCAGAGTTTGATGGACAGAGTTTGATGGTCAGAGTTTGATGGACAGAGTTTGATGGTCATTTCCAAGTGGCTCTATATCTTTCACTGTCATTCACTATTCATGTGGGATGACGAAACAGAGAGTAAACACACTACAATTCATGCTTGACTTTTTCCTTTTCCTATTAACCTTGTGTATCACCGTTTCAGAGTTACTGTGTTCGTCATCGATGGGTCGTGTCATGAATATAGCACAAAATTATTACCACACCACCCTCTGTGGAAACTGGGATTCTATCCTTCAGAGAGCGAGAGAGCGAGAGAGCGAGAGAGAGAGCGAGAGAGAGAGTAAACGGACGGTTTACTGTTTACAATAGGGAGGATAGGGGTTAAATTTCAACCTGCTAGTACAGTAGATACGACTGACAGGTTGGCTTCTTTAGTTTCTTCTTTAGTTAATTGGCAAATTCCTTTCCGATCGCCCAAAAAGGGGTAAAATACCACCAGCCTCCCCTCTCAAAAAGAAACAAACTAGCCTCATATTCCCATTGTCACATAACTCAATTAGAACATCACAGCATCTGTTGGCTCAATGTCTCTCTGTGTATGAGAAAGTGACATTAGGTGACATCAGTGCCAAGTCAAGTCATAACAGTGCCTTGGGGCATAACTGTCACAGTGGATTTGAATGACCAGGAAGTGGATGGGTAATAGGTATTAGCCAATCGTCTAAAGACATTGCTAGATATACCTCTTGTTACACCTGTTGTCTAGCAGGTCCCTGGCAGACGATGACTGGAGTGAAACTGGAGTATCGCAAGCACACATGTACGTACATGCACACACACACACACACATATGCGCTGGCAAGCACACGAGTGAAACTGGCGCATGGCCAGAGGAGTTGCTTGGGGCGAGGATCCCTGGGAAAAAGAAAGAGGGGGGTGAGTAGTGAGAGGGGTGGCCCTCCTTGTGGGAGAGGAGAAGAACAAAGGGATGACTAACTGTGTGAGAGAGAGAAAGAGAGACGGAGAGGAGAGAGAGTGAGAGAGAGAGAGAGAAAGAGAGAGAGAGAGAAAGGGAGAGAGAGAGAGAGAAAGAGAGAGGGAGAAAGAGAGAGAGAGAGAGAGAGAACTCTAAACTCTACAACATAAACCAATTGTACAGATGGGCTCCAAACAGTGCAGAGAGATTCATTGAAACATTGAACTCAAATTAAATGATTAACTCTATACAGTTTTTCAATAACTCACAATACCAAAACAGTAAAGATGGTGTCAATTCGGCTACTCTAAACATCAACTGCATATTCCAAAAAGTAGCATCGAAAGCAAATTTGAGAAAACCAAAGAAATGCAACATCAGAAACAAAAAACTAAATGTTTCTGACAAATGGTTTGATAATGAATGTAAAACAATTAGAAAACACCTAAGACAAATGTCAAACAAAAAACATAAGCAGCAAAACAACCCAGAGCTACGATATGAATACTTTGAAACTCTGAAACAGTATAAACATACACTGAAACGCAAGAAACTGAATTATACCAACAAGACACTTGATGAAATTGAAAACGCAATTGACCAAAATCAGTTCTGGGACATGTGGAACAATTTAAGCACAACAAAGCCACAAGAATTAGCCATACAAGATGTAGGAATTTGGAAAACTTATTTTGATAATCTATACAAAAACATCCCACAAAAAGACTTAAAACAGAACCAATTAGAAATTAATGAAAAATTGAACATCCTTGAATCAGTCATTAAAAACAACCAAAATCCATTAGATTACCCAATAACCTAACAAGAACTAAATGAAAAGCTCAAATCTATTAAATCAAAGAAGGCTTGTGGTCTAGACAACATCAGAAATGAAATGCTGAAAAACAGCACACCTGAGTTGCAAAATGCTGTGCTTAAATTGTTCAACATGGTTTTAACTTCTGGCTGCTTCCCTGATGTCTGGAACCAGGGGCTCATCTCCCCTATCCACAAAAGTGGAAACAAATCAGACCCCAATAACTACAGGGGAATTTGTGTAAACAGTAACTCGGGAAAGGTTTTCTGTAGCATTTTGAATTCAAGAATTCAAACCTTTCTTCAAGAAAAAAATGTAATAACTAAATGTCAAATTGGCTTTCTCCCTAACCATCGCACTACTGGCCATATATACACCTTACACACACTAATTAATAAACACGTCCACCAAAAAAAGAGGGCAAAATCTTTGCTTGCTTTATTGACTTTAAAAAAGCATTTGATTCTATTTGGCACGAAGGGCTATTCTACAAAATTCTACAAAGTGGGCTTGGTGGTAAGGTGTATGACTTAATAAAATGTATGTACACAGAAAACAAGTGTGCAATAAAAATCAGAAACCAAAGAACAGAATTCTTTTCCCAATGTCGAGGTGTGAGACAAGGCTGTAGTTTGAGTCCAAATCTTTTCAACATTTATATCAATGAATTAGCAGACATGTTGGACCATTCTCCAGCCCCAGGACTCACACTATTTGACACAAAGGTGAAATACCTGCTATATGCTGATGACTTGGTACTTCTATCACCAACCGAAGAAGGTCTTCAACAGAACATTAATATTCTAGAGCAATATTGCTATAATTGGGCCCTGGCAGTAAATTAAAAAAAAACTAAAATCATGATTTTCCAAAAAAAACAGGTGTCAGAAACACAAATATAAATTCACCCTGAACAACATCATAACTGAACACACTAAAACATTACACCTACCTTGGTCTGACCATATCTGCATCGGGAAACTTTAATATAGCAGTGAATGCACTCAAAGAAAAAGCCCGCAGAGCATTGTATGCAATAAAAATTACATTATTCAAAATCAGCATCCCAATTAGAATTTGGACCAAAATATTTGACAGTGTAATCCTACCAATAGCTCTTTACGGAAGTGAGGTTTGGGGACCACTCAATAAACTGGACTTTAAAATGTGGGACAAACATCCAATTGAAGCCCTACATGCAGAATTCTGTCGGAAAATCCTACAAGTCCAGAGAAATACACCAACTAATGCATGTAGGGCAGAATTGGGCCGCTTTCCAGTAATAATGAAAATACAGAAAAGGTCATTAAAATTTTGGCTACATCTGAAATCAAGTCCGAATTCGAATCTGCAATTTAAAGCACTTCAAACCCAAGAGCTGAGCCCAGAAACGAGCCCTCTCAGTCAGCTGGTGTTGGACCTAACCAACCAAGCTGACACCAGCACTGCTTCAAAAGAAAGAATTCCAATAAACAAAATCATGAACCAATCAAAGGACTCATATTTACAACATTGGAAAACGAAACAAAATCCCAAAGCCGACTAAATTGCTATCTGACCCTGAACAGAGAATATGAATTGGCTGATTATCTCTACTCTGTCAGAGATACGAAGCAGAGACAGATCCTTACCAAGTACAGGCTGAGTGACCACCGATTGGCAATAGAAACCGGCAGACATAAAAAGACATAGCTACCCAAAGAGGAGCGTGTATGTGGTCACTGCACGACAGGGGAGGTAGAAACAGAGATGCACTTTCTCCTTTACTGTGATAAATATTCCTCAGCAAGAGATTCATTATTCACAGAAATGATTACATTTATTCCAAATTTTAACTTATTAAACCCAGAGGAAAAACTAAAAATACTCATGGGCGAAGGAGCAATGGCTCCTCTTGCAGCCAAATATGTATTTGCCTGCCATAGCCTGAGAGACACTGAATAATAACATCTGCATAGTAAGCAGTAACTTACTTATTATGACTGTTATTGTTATTACTATTATTATTGTTGTTTATCATTCCAAATAGTAGTGGTATGGGTGGTAATGGTAATGATAGCAGTTTAATGATGGTGGTGGTGGTAGTAGTGGTAATGATGATAGTAGTTGTAGCACCAATGTAATGGTGAAGATGACCGTTATTTAGTTATAAGTTAGTTATATTTTTATTATTTTAATTGAAAAAAAATGTTTATTACATTACATTCGATTATTGACTGTTACCATTTATTGTTACTATTTTAATATTTAATTTTGTATTATTATTTACTGCCATTCTATATTATTATTTGTCATTGTTTAGAATTGTATTACAATGTATATTGTATACATTGTTGCTTTGGCAATATCGACACAATGTTTTTCATGCCAATAAAGCAGCTTGAATTTGAAATTTGAATTTGAGAGAGCGAGAGAGAGAGAGAGAGAGAGAGAGAGAGAGAGAGAGGGAGAGAGAGAGAGAGAGAGAGAGAGAGAGAGAGAGAGAGCTCATGGGAACCTAAAACCTGTTCGACTTGGCCTTGATTGCTCAATGCGAGTGTGTGTGGGAATCCCTTTGTATGTGTGTGTGAGAATAATGGTGTCATGGCTGTCAATATTAAATTACATGATTATTGTTATTATTAGTGGCCATATCTTCTTGGTAAAACTGTTAATGTATGTTAGGATAATGTTGCATGTGTGTATACTTTAGCCTTTGCCTACTTGTGGAAGTGCGCCATGTATTAGCTGGGCCTTGCAGGTGTGGTCCACTCTCTCATGGCCTCTGTGAGTCAGGGTTAAGAACCTTTAGAGGTGTCACGTTCTGACTTTAGTTATTTTTTTATGTCTTTGTGTTAGGTTGGTCAGGGCGTAAGTTGGGGTGGGTAGTCTATGTTCTTTTTTCTATGTTGTTATATTTCTATGTGTTTGGCCTAGTATGGTTCTCAATCAGAGGCAGGAGTCGATCGTTGTCTCTGATTTAGAATCATACTTAGGTAGCCTGTTTTCCCCATTTTGGTTGTGGGTGTTTATTTTCTGTGTAGTGTCTGTTCACCTTGCAGAACTGTTTCGTTTTCTCATCGTTGTTATTTTGTGTAGTGTTCAGTTTTAAATTAAAATATGATGAACACTTACCACGCTGCATTTTGGTCCTCTTCTCCTTCACTAGACGAGAATCGTTACAAGAGTGGTTAAGAACCTTTAGAGGGGTTAAGAACCTTTAGAGGGGTTAAGAACCTTTAGAGGGGCTAAGAACTCCCTCTAACCTGCCCTCGCTCTCTGTAGCCTACATCTCCAGGTGTTTATAATGGGCATATCAAACAGCGTTTTCTATTTTCAATAAAATACTGTGGGCATTTGCCTTTCTAAAGGAAACATGTTGATATGAACCACAGTGAGAGAATAGAATTCCTACATATGCTTGATTCAAACTTCAAACTAGTGGTGGTCTGCTTTAAGGCTGTCTGCTATAGGGCGGTCTGGTTTAGGGTGGTCTGCTTTAAGGCTGTCTGCTTTAAGGCTGTCTGCTATAAGGCTGTCTGCTTTAGGGCTGTCTGTTATAAGGCTGTCTGCTTTAAGGCGGTCTGCTATAAGGCTGTCTGCTTTAAGGCTGTCTGCTATAAGGCTGTCTGCTATAAGGCTGTCTGCTTTAGGGCTGTCTGCTTTAGGGCTGTCTGCTATAAGGCTGTCTGCTATAAGGCTGTCTGCTATAAGGCGGTCTGCTTTAAGGCGGTCTGCTTTAAGGCTGTCTGCTATAAGGCTGTCTGCTTTAGGGCTGTCTGCTATAAGGATGTCTGCTATAAGGCTGTCTGCTATAAGGCTGTCTGCTATAAGGCTGTCTGCTTTAAGGCTGTCTGCTATAAGGCTGTCTGCTTTAAGGCTGTCTGCTATAAGGCTGTCTGCTATAAGGCTGTCTGCTTTAAGGCTGTCTGCTAAAAGGCTGTCTGCTTTAAGGCTGTCTGCTTTAGGGCTGTCTGCTTTAGGACTGTCTGCTATAAGGCTGTCTGCTTTAGGGCTGTCTGCTTTAGGGCTGTCTGCTTTAGGGCTGTCTGCTATAAGGCTGTCTGCTTTAAGGCTGTCTGCTTTAAGGCTGTCTGCTTTAAGGCTGTCTGCTATAAGGCTGTCTGCTTTAGGGCGGTCTGCTTTAAGGCTGTCTGCTTTAAGGCTGTCTGCTTTAGGGCTGTCTGCTTTAAGGCTGTCTGCTTTAGGGCTGTCTGCTTTAAGGCTGTCTGCTATACGTCTGTCTGCTTTAGGGCTGTCTGCTTTAAGGCTGTCTGCTTTAAGGCTGTCTGCTTTAGGGCTGTCTGCTTTAAGGCTGTCTGCTATAAGGCTGTCTGCTATAAGGCTGTCTGCTTTAAGGCTGTCTGCTTTAGGGCTGTCTGCTTTAAGGCTGTCTGCTTTAGGGCTGTCTGCTTTAAGGCTGTCTGCTATACGTCTGTCTGCTTTAGGGCTGTCTGTTTTAAGGCTGTCTGCTTTAAGGCTGTCTGCTTTATGGCTGTCTGCTTTAAGGCTGTCTGCTATAAGGCTGTCTGCTATAAGGCTGTCTGCTTTAAGGCTGTCTGCTATAAGGCTGTCTGCATTAGGGCGGTCTGCTATAAGGCTGTCTGCTTTAGGGCTGTCTGCTTTAAGGCTGTCTGCTATAAGGCTGTCTGCTTTAGGGCTGTCTGCTATAAGGCGGTCTGCTTTAAGGCTGTCTGCTTTAAGGCTGTCTGCTTTAGGGCGGTCTGCTTTAAGGCTGTCTGCTATAAGGCTGTCTGCTTTAGGGCTGTCTGCTTTAAGGCTGTCTGCTTTAGGGCTGTCTGCTTTAGGGCTGTCTGCTTTAAGGCTGTCTGCTATAAGGCTGTCTGCTTTAGGGCTGTCTGCTTTAAGGCTGTCTGCTTTAAGGCTGTCTGCTATAAGGCTGTCTGCTTTAAGGCTGTCTGCTATAAGGCTGTCTGCTTTAGGGCTGTCTGCTTTAAGGCTGTCTGCTTTAGGGCTGTCTGCTTTAGGGCTGTCTGCTTTAAGGCTGTCTGCTATAAGGCTGTCTGCTTTAGGGCGGTCTGCTATAAGGCTGTCTGCTTTAGGGCTGTCTGCTTTAAGGCTGTCTGCTATAAGGCTGTCTGCTTTAGGGCTGTCTGCTATAAGGCGGTCTGCTTTAAGGCTGTCTGCTTTAAGACTGTCTGCTTTAGGGCGGTCTGCTTTAAGGCTGTCTGCTATAAGGCTGTCTGCTTTAGGGCTGTCTGCTTTAAGGCTGTCTGCTTTAGGGCTGTCTGCTTTAGGGCTGTCTGCTTTAAGGCTGTCTGCTATAAGGCTGTCTGCTTTAGGGCTGTCTGCTTTAAGGCTGTCTGCTATAAGGCTGTCTGCTTTAGGGCTGTCTGCTTTAAGACTGTCTGCTTTAGGGCGGTCTGCTTTAGGTGGGTCAGCTTTAGGGCTGTCTGCTTTAAGACTGTCTGCTTTAGGGCTGTCTGATTTAGGTGGGTCAGCTTTAGGGCTGTCTGCTATAAGGCGGTCTGCTTTATGGCGGTCTGCTTTAGGAAAGTCAGTTAGCTCATCTATCTGTCAACAACTGGTTTGATCTCTAGCCTCGGGTCAAGCCCAGTGCAACATGTTTTCCACTGACCTCTGACCTCTCTCGATTGGCTATCTATTGGCTGTGATCTCTCTCTGTTGGGTATCCTCAGGTCATCAGCTGTCAGAGGAGGTGGAAAGGTCTGCTTTTCCCCATTGATAACTTAGCCTGGGTGCCAGTCTGTTTCTGAGTTGGCAAGAGACCAGAAACAGACTGGCACCCAGGCTACAACGATCCTTTAAACAAAACTGTGACACATTTACACCTGTTGTTCAAGATGGATTTTACACAGAAGACAGTGATGATAGCCAGATTGCAGTGATAATGTATGAGGGGTGGGTGAGTATTTTTCTCCTGTTGTATGACTCATCCCAACAGACCTTGAACCTTACACAAGGTCTGTCACATTAAGATGAATACACACACACACGCGCACGCACACGCACACACACACACACACACACACACACACACACACACACACACACACACACACACACACACACACACACACACACACACACACACACGCACCCAACCACACACGCCTAACATTTCACCACCTTACTTCTTTGAGTACAAATGCTTAACTCTCTGGACAGGAAATACACAGCAGTGTTCATGGCCATTCATCTATCCATTAACTCATTCATCCCTCCATTAATTAATTAATCCATCCCTCCCTCTCTGCCTCCCTCCTTCCCTACCTACCTCCCTAACTACCTCCCTCCCTCTTAATTGATAAATGAAGTGCCCACATTATCAACACAATCAAATCAGATGACACTACTAAAGTCGTGCATTATATAGGGAAACTTCGTATGTGTAATGTTTACTGTTAATTTGTATTGTTTGTTTCACTTTTGTGTATTGTCTACCTCACTTGCTTTGAAAATGTTAACACATGTTTCCCATGCCAATAAAGCCCCTTGAATTGAATTGGGGTCTATTTGGGATGCATGCTTTATTTATTTTGATGTAACTGCACTCGGTCAAATGTTTATCACTATAAACACTGTGAATCTGCTCTAACCCCTGCTTCCCTCCCTCCCTGCCTCCCTCCCTGCCTCCCTGTAACCTTCCCTCAAGAACCTCTCCCAGCATGACATAGCTGTGCTACAATATCCATTCTCCATGTGGATTCCACCCAGCATTTACCCTCTCACCCCCTTCACTCAGCAGACAGTTCCTGTGGACAGCTATCACCACATCCCAAGGTAATGTGATGGTCCAGCTATACGATATAGGGTACCTGGGGAGTTTCTACAGAATACTCAGGACCCCCGTAGAGAACAATACTAAACGCCAATCAGGCTCAAGTAGTGTTCTTCCTAAACAGGCCTTTACATCCTTACAGTCCTCCGACGTGCTAGACACGGTTACGGAAGTCTCCGGAATCACAAAACGGATCATCAATATACATGTTATTTTATTCAAATGAAGCAGCAATACATTTTGACAAAAGAACATTACATAGATTTTTTTTTTCTTCTCCAGAATTTATTTCCATCACTTCATTCAAAAACAGCATGAAAATATGTAGACACTAGTGACAGAGGGTTTGGTTGGAGATTTTAGTGACAAAAAATATACAATTTCACAAAAAAATTAAACTTTTTCACAGATCTGTAAAATTGCAGACAAAAAAAAAAGTTGGATGAACTGTTTTAAACAAACAGAAATATATTTCAAATTTACATTCACTCTTCCACAAGAAGTATAAAAAGCATATAGCCTGAGTACCAACCCTCATCTAGCCTGGGTACCAACCCTCATCTAGCCTGAGTACCAACCCTCATCTAGCCTGTGTGCCAACCCTCATCTAGCCTGGGTACCAAACCCTCATCTAGCCTGGGTACCAACCCTCATATCTATAAACCAGCTAGGACTGACTGCCACCAACCATCGGTCTGGTAATAACATCACTTTACAAAACAACACAGAACCAGACGGGCAAGCTATTTAAAGTGAGCGTTAACATTCAAGCAGGAGCTACTTAGCCTCCTATAATGTACACATTGTATCCTGTAGATTGGGCAGGCTGATTCGTCTGGAGATAGACACGATAGTGTGGTCAGCGTCAACTAACAGAGAATCAGAGACAGACAGGAGTGTTTCATTCACTGGAGGGGGGCTGGGCTGGGCTTTTTTCTTTTACTGGCTGGGGTGTCTAGTGTAAACAAATGAATGAAGAAGCAAATGAGGTCCCAGAGACAGGAGTGTCAATCCCTGGGGTGGCTGGGCTGGGTTTCTGCTGGGGGCTGGGGCCTGGGGCAGGGTAAGTCTCCTTACTACTCTACACCTTGTCACAGGCTAGTGTTGATACTGACCGCTCATTACATCAAAGCCTAATACTATAATCAACACATAGGCCTGTGAGTCATTCCCAGTTCACACACAGGTAAGACGTTAGCACCTACTTCAGCCTACATACAGTGTTGCATATGAATAGGTCTGTGTGGCTCGGCAGCACAGAACACAAAGGAGAAAAGGCTAACAACCATGTGTTTCTCTCTCTCTCTCTCAACCCACTCATGTTCTGACTATTTAGGGTCGTTTAGCAGACACTCTTATCCAGAGTATCCCCCCCCCCCATACTGGTCCCCCGTGGGAATCGAACCCACAACCCTGACAGTACAAGCGCCACGCTCTACCGACTGAGCTACACGGTACTACCACACAGAGTCAACGCAGTAAAATCTCAGGATGGAATGGGCACCAATCCGGACCATGCAAATTAGTTCAGAACATTTACATGATGGCCTTGTCCCACTGACAGGATGCTTGTTTATGTACATGGTTTTAATATTCTCTCTATTCTTTCGCTTCTTACTTGGTTACCTCAACCATGTAGGCCTACTTGACAGATACTGTACTTTTGGATAGTGACTATCTGTCAACCTGAACAATCAGGCATGCTAATGTGCCCTGGTTTTGTTGTAATCAATGTAAATCACTAATCAAAGCAACTCAATCCACAGAGAAAGAGATAAGGAGAGAGAGAGAGAGCCTGCTCAGAGCAGCCTAGACACCCAACCACAGACATTTGGCTAAGTGAGCCTCAGTATCTATACCACCATCTCCAGACCAGGAGAGAACTAAGCACTTTTATAGGTCCATAGAGCTCAGTCCATTCACCACCGCTGGTTTATTCTAAAGTTACATCGTTCTTACAAAGTCTTCATAAGTGAATAAATAATAGTCTTTCTGTCCATGACCAATGGGGTCTGTATCTCAGATAAAACAGAAGAACTTCTTCCAGCTGCATTTAGAGAAGGCCTTGCTGTGTCTTTCTGACATCCGCCTCTTCTTCTCCTTCCTGGCCTTGTGTTTGATGGCAGCAAATATGGCCGCGTCGAACGCCTCTTTTAAGTTCTTCTGCGTCAACGAAGAACACTCGACATAGTCCACCGCTCTGATCTTATCCGCCATGCTCTGTGCCCGAGGGGTCAGCACCGGTTTGACCCCGTAGTGGTCCAGGTTGATCAGGACGTTGACGTCCAGCAGGAGGTCTGACTGGGTGCCCACGAGGACGATGGGAGCTGAGGGGTTGCAGGCTCGGATCTCGGGGATCCACTTGTTGGTGACATTGCGGAAGGAGGTGGGGTTGACCACACTGAAGCAGAGCAGGAAGACGTCCGTGTGGGAGTAGGAGAGGGAGCGGAAATCATCAAACACCTCCTGGAAATGTCAAGAGAGAGAGAGAGGGGTCAGGTTAGCTGATTCAGCAGAGTGTAAATACTGTCTGGTGGTCTGAACAACAACAATGGACGCCGTGACAGAGAGAGACGATGACACACATGGCATGACATGTATTGGCCTTTAGAATTTAACACTCCAATTCTACTGCTGCTACATTGTAGATGACTGATCGTTTCCTGTCACTAAATCTGTTTGTCACATTTGTGACTGATTCTACAAAGCACACGGGATGTTCCATTCCAACACATTTCAAACCGTTGTCATTAAAAATCGGACTAATGAGATACAAGAATAACCTATTCATTACGGATGATATCATTTTCTTATTAAAAAAAAAAGTTAAAAAAATTGTCTGATATTTTTTACCTGTCCAGCTGTGTCCAATAGTTGTATTTTGACTGGGGCTCCTTCTACTTGGACTTGACCTGTTAAGGAAAACAGAAGAATACAATTATTTTTTAACTCAAGTTTGTACATAGTTTGGGTATTTCCATAAACAATTATAATTTACAATGCAATAACCTAGTAGCCAGCAATACATTCAGTTATTCAATTGTTATAAATTACGCTAATATAAGTTTATAAACTTAGACTACAACGGTTTATATTTTTTATTTTGGGTCATTTAAAAGGTACTCACCAGAAAAGACATCAAAGCCGGTCTGTTTGTACTCCGTGGGGTATCCATTTGTGGTGTAACTGACTATCATGCTTGTCTTGCCCACAGCCCCGTCCCCCACCAGCATACAGCTGATAGCCGCGGGCTCCCTCTCCAACCCGGGCGCTGGCTCCCTCTCCAACCCGGCCTCTTGGCTCATCAGTCCGCATGAAGAGGGAACGCGGGATTCTTCACAATAATAATCCATTTGAGGTGGCATGTCCAACAACTCAAATTGAAGAATAGTAACTTCCCAGTGCAGAAGTGATCAGTCTTATTTCGATGTGCGATTCTCTAGAACAGTTTTGGTTTCTGTATGATCCTGGACCGGAGTGTCTCCTCTATCGTTACTTTGATGGTTTGTGAATGACGGTGTGATGCGACTTGGTTTTGAGGGGACTTTTCCGCTCAGACAGGTTGTGATTTGCATAGCCCCGCCCCCGCTAAACGCAGATCAAGACAGGTGTGAACTGACGCCAAGCTGAGATGAAACAATGACCATCTGACTCCCCAGCCAGCGCATTTGGTTCCTTGGAAATTGTGAGATGGTTGGCAAAGAATATATATTATTTTTTTGTGGCCCCCTGAACCCCATCAAAGTTGCCCATCCCTGATACCGTCTGACAAAGAACGTTGGGTGGTTGGTTGAGTTCTTATATTGCATGCTGTTTTGAGATGGGAGCTACTTCACAAATATTTGATGTGATATTTTTTTTGAAAGAATTAAGATAATAATGCAAAGATAAGGAAATTACAAGAATAAAGTTTACAGGGAAATCTATTGTGCAACGAATCAAAAATACAATAAATTATTTGCAGTTGTGTATTTTCAAAACGGACTATTGTTATCCCTTTATTTTTTATAAAAAATAAAATATATAAAAAAACGGACAATTCGTATCCTCTTCTTGAAAAACGTTTGGGAAAAATTATTTCACCTTAAATTCCTATGGCTAACAACTAGTTATGTTTTACTTGATAACAGGCGGTTGAGAAGTCAATAGAGGGTCATACCAGCAATGCCATATTAGAATGGCAATTTGCATAGCATTTTTACTCATCTCAACAAATTTACAAAAATTAATGATGTGTTTTAACCAATTTATGTTGTCTAATATAGTGTGTCAAAAATTCTATCATATTTTTAATCCAAATATGTATTAGATAATAAAGAAAAATGACATACCCTAGTCTGAGACCACCATACTTTTTTGTTGTCGTTCATATTAACTGCCTGGTTGAGCACAGTTCTACAAAACCTTTGCTTTTTAGCCTTTTTTTGCATTTTAACTATTTACTTTCATATTCCTAGTCTTCACAGTCTCTAGTAACACAAATGGTGCAATATGTATCCCTCACAAACGGAATTCCTGTCTTTAATCCCATATTTTTGGTGATTGATTTGGAGTTTCTTACAGCCCTCTAAATGGGTAAAGCGCCACAACATCTAACTGCAGCAACCTAAAATGATACAAATAATGTAAATTGATGCAGGAGGGATGGGGGAGTTGACCAATCAAGTACAAATGAATATTCTGTTCATATCCACTTCAAAATCCATTGTCAAAACATGCTCTACCAGCCGGTTGAGAATTGGGTTAAAGGGTTATGAAGTACAATAATGTATTCATTTTTTTTCTTATATGATTTTGCAGGGAATTCAATTTATAATCATCCACAAATAGACAGTAGACCTTTTTGAATATTGGACAAAGTGCGCATCCTAGTGTCAGACGTCGGAACTACAAGTGTCCTGAGCACATAATGATATCCGTGGATCACCTGACCCAAAACTGTCCCTCCCTTATTGTGCATTTGTATATTTTCAGGAAGCTTCACCAAATAAGCATGTTTCTATAGTTTTTAAATGGATGAGATTATACAGTTGTCTTTCTTTTTTGGGCTACTCTTCTATTCTGAAACATTTCTCACGAGACGCAGGCAACCGGATCTGTTTTGTGCAGATTGTAAAATAGTTAGCTAGCACAGTCATGTCATCGCATGATCTGACATTGTAGAAGTTAGCTATTAGTTAGGTTTTCTCTGCTTTAGACCACCCCTACATTTTGCAATGTCTTCTATCCTGGATGAATACGAGGACTCGCTGAACAGCAGGCAACACAGTAGCCGCCTGTCTGCTGCCAACATCGGCATAACACACTCCGGTACTGGGGAAAGGCTACGGGCCTCTCAATTGGGTTTTGATTATGATAAGGCTAGTTGGGACCATCTATATGGTTGAATCTGTGCACCAAATTACTTTCACCTAGCTAATATAATCATTATCTGTATACTGTTTAGCTAGCTTGATACCGATTTGATCAAATAAGATACAATTATGTTGGCAATAATGATGATGATTGACATACGTGATTCGTCGTAGGGTTCGTGAATGTGAGACTGGAGGAAGAGAAGCCGATATTCAACAAACAGAGGATTGATTTCTCACCCCCAGAGAAGATCAACCACTTTGCTGTCTGCAACAATCAACTATGCATGAGTTTAGGAAAGGACACTCTTCTGAGGTAGGGGACTCTTTCTTTTAAATCTGCAACAACCCCTAGTGATCCCGCGTTATCATGTTCTTGTGAATAGCCCCGTCACCAATGCCTGCCCATTCCACTCTGTGTAAAACCAGCAGAATGAGTGATGGGTGCAGTTTGTATCTTGATGTGATTGCTAAATGATGGGATTAAAAGCTAAATGATGGGATTAAAAGCTAAATGATGGATTAAGAGTTGATCATGTCAGTCATTCAGGGTGATTTATGTGTAATTGTGGATCGGTGTAATGATGATGATATTTCATGTGTTGTTGCACAACTTTCAAATATCTTCTGAAATAGCTGTGTGTCTTTTCACATAAGATTGTATACCATATTGGTATCTAAGATAAGGGAATTTGACTTTTATAAAGGTGTTTAAGTTTTCCTCTGTATGTTGTTCCAGGATTGACCTTGCCAAGCCGGACCGGCCCAACCAGGTAGAGCTGGGGAGGAAGGAGGACAGCAGAGTACACAAGCTCTTCCTGGACCCCACAGGTGAGAACCAGAGAGCTCTTCCTGGACCCCACAGGTGAGAACCAGAGAGCTCTTCCTGGACCCCACAGGTGAGAACCAGAGAGCTCTTCCTGGACCCCACAGGTGAGAACCAGAGAGCTCTTCCTGAACCCCACAGGTGAGAACCTGCACAGTATTCCCAGGCAGTAGCAACAGCGCGACTTTAGATCAGTAGAAAACATTTGACAAAAGCCACAAAATACACCTTTATGGATTTCTGCAAATACTGTATGTAAATATCAAGGGAGTCCTCTTACATTTGTGAACTTTACTTTCCTATTGATCAAACAACCATGAACAGGTAGGCTCTCTCTCTCTCTCTCTGTCTCCCTCTCTGTCTCTCCCTCTCTCTGTCTCTCTCTGTCTCTCCCTCTGTCTCTCTCTGTCTCTCCCTCTGTCTCTCTCTCTCTGTTGCTTATGCACATCAACAAGATCAACAAATGTTAGCCAGAGTGAGATGAGCTAAAATCTAACCAGGGAACAGTAGATAAACCCTCTCAAACCTTTTTTGTTGTTGCTTGTAGTTGGCCGTCAAAATTTTGCTTATAAAAATTGCCTGCGTGCTTGTCCCAACCCACGTTTGACAACTGAATGGGAAATTGCCTGCCCTCCCATTTGATCAATGCTAAATGCATTTGATTTACAACTAAGAGCTATGCTAACTTTGGATAACAGTTGTTCAAGTTCAGCATAGCTAGCTAGCGAAGTGATGATATAAACTCAGCAAAAAAAGAAACGTCCTCTCACTGTCAACTGCGTTTATTTTCAGCAAACTTAACATGTGTAAATATTTGTATGAACATAACAAGATTCAACAATTGAGACATAAACTGAACAAGTTCTACAGACATGTGACTAACAGAAATGGAATAATGTGTCCCTGAACAAAGTGTGGGGGGGGGGGTCAAAAGTAAAAGTCAGTATCTGGTGTGGCCACCAGATGCATTAAGTACTGCAGTGCATCTCCTCCTCATGGACTGCACCAGATTTGCCAGTTCTTGCTGTGAGATGTTACCCCACTCTTCCACCAAGGCACCTGCAAGTTCCTGGACATTTCTGGGGGGAATGGCCCTTGCCCTCACCCTCCGATCCAACAGGTCCCAGACGTGCTCAATGGGATTGAGATCTGGGCTATTCGCTGGCGATGGCAGAACACTGACATTCCTGTCTTGCAGGAAATCACTCACAGAACGAGCAGTATGGCTGGTGGCATTGTCATGCTGGAGGGTCATGTCAGGATGAGTCTGCAGGAAAGGGTACCACATGAGGGAGGAGGATGTCTTCCCTGTAATACACAGCGTTGAAATTGCCTGCAATGACAACAAGCGCAGTCCGATGATGCTGTGACACACCGCCCCAGACCATGATGGACCCTCCACTTCCAAATCGATCCCGCTCCAGAGTACAGGCCTCGGTGTAACGCTCATTCCTTCGATGATAAACGCGAATCCGACCATCACCCCTGGTGAGACAAAACCACGACTCGTCAGTGAAGAGCACTTTTTGCCAGTCCTGTGTGGTCCGGCAACGTTGGGTTTGTGCCCATAGGTGACGTTGTTGCCGGTGATGTCTGGTGAGGACCTGCCCTACAACAGGCCTACAAGCCCTCAGTCCAGCATCTCAGCCTATTGTGGACAGTCTGAGCACTGATGGAGGGATTGTGCGTTCCTGTTGTAACTCGGGCAGTTTTTGTTGCCATCCTGTACCTGTCCCGCAGGTGTGATGTTCGGATATACCGATCCTGTGCAGGTGTTGTTACACGTGGTCTGCCACTGCGAGGATGATCAGCTGTCCATCCTGTCTCCCATGTAGCGCTGTCTTAGGCGTCTCACAGTACGGACATTGCAATTTATTGCCCTGGTCACATCTGCAGTCCTCATGCCTCCTTGCAGCATGCCTAAGGCACGTTCACGTAGATGAGCAGGGACCCTGGGCATCTTTCTTTTGGTGTTTTTCAGTCAGTAAAAATTTCCTCTTTCTAGTGTCCTAAGTTTTCGTAACTGTGACCTTAATTGCCTACCGTCTGTAAGCTGTTAGTGTCTTAACGACCGTTCCACAGGTGCATGTTCATTAATTATTTATGGTTCATTGAACAAGCATGGGAAACAGTGTTTTAAACCCTTTACAATGAAGATCTGTAAAGTTGTGAGTTTTTCTGAGTTTTCTTTGAAAGACAGGGTCCTGAAAAAGAGACGTTTTCTTTTTTTGCTGAGTTTACAGCTAACCAGATGACACTTGCATCTCTAGCTGTGTAGCCGCTGGAAAAACAGTATAGGGAGGCGGAGTCTGTCACTCATCCACTGGTCCAATCACATGACATCCTCCCAGCAGCTAGCTAGCTAGCTAACGTTAGGCTCTGTGGTTTGATCTTGCTACATAAATAGATACGCTAGCTTTTTAGTCACTGTATGACTGACTTGTGGTCATTGCCCTTGATTGTTTGATTGTATTGACATTCTCAGCCTTAGTTACATTCGTCTGTTTTTGTCCAAAATATTGATTAATTGAAACTGAAACAGTGCATCCCGAAGGGCTGGAGTACCAGGCCAGGTTTGATTTACAACCTGATGGCAATATTTGTTGCACCACCAAGAAATGTATTCGTGAACACATACATACAGTACAGTTGAAGTCAGAAGATTACATACACCTTGGCCAAATACATTTAAACTCAATTCCTGACATTTAATCCAAGTAAAAATTCCCTGTCTTAGGCCAGTTAGGATCACCACTTTTATTTTAAGAATGTGAAATGTCTGAATAATAGTAGAGTGATTTATTTCAGCTTTTATTTATTTCATCACATTCCCAGTGGGTCAGAAGTTTACATACACTCAATTAGTAGTTGGTAGCATTTAAATTGTTTAACTTGGGTCAAACGTTCCAGGAAGCCTTCCACAAGCTTCCCACAATACGTTGGGTGAATTTTGGCCCATTCCTCCTGACAGAGCTGGTGTAACTGAGTCAGGTTTGTAGGCCTCCTTGCTCGCACACACTTTTTCAGTTCTGCCCACAAATTTTCTATAGGATTGAGGTCAGGGCTTTGTGATGGCCACTCCAATACCTTGACTTTGTTGTCCTTAAGCCATTTTGCCACAACTTTGGAAGTATGCTTGGGGTCATTGTCCATTTGGAAGACACATTTGCGACCAAGCTTTAACTTCCTGACTGATATCTTGAGATGTTGCTTCAATATATCCACATCATTTTCCTGCCTCATGATGTCAGCTATTTTGTGAAGTGCACCAGTCCCTCCTGCAGCAAAGCACCCCCACAACATGATGCTGCCACCCACGTGCTTCACGGTTGGGATGGTGTTCTTCGGCTTGAAAGCTTCCCCTTTTTCCTCCAAACATAACGATGGTCATTTTGGCCAACAGTTCTATTTTTGTTTCATCAGACCAGAGGACATTTCTCCAAAAAGTACCATCTTTGTCCCCATGTGCAGTTGCAAACCGTAGTCTGGCTATTTTATGGCGGTTTTGGAGCAGTGGCTTCTTCCTTGCTGAGCGGCCTTTCAGGTTATGTCGATATAGGACTTGTTTTACTGTGGATATAGATACTTTTGTACCTGTTTCCTCCAGCATCTTCACAAGGTCCTTTGCTGTTCTGGGATTGATTTGCACTTTTCGCACCAAAGTACGTTCATCTCTAGGAGACAGAACGCGTCTCCTTCCTGAGCGGTATGAAGGCTGCGTGGTCCCATGATGTTTATACTTGCGTACTATTGTTTGTACAGATGAACGTGGTATCTTCAGGCGTTTGGAAATTGCTCCCAAGGATGAACCAGACTTGTGGAGGTCTACAATTTTTTTTTCTGAGGTCTTGGCGTATTTTCTTTTGATTTTCCCATGATGTCAAGCAAAGAGGCACTGGGTTTGAAGGTAGGCCTTGCAATACATCCACAGGTACACCTCTAATTGACTCAAATGATGTCAATTAGCCTATCAGAAGCTTCCATTACATCATTTTCTGGAATTTTCCAAGCTGTTTAAAGGCACAGTCAACTTAGTGTATGTAAACTTCTGACCCACTGGAATTGTGATACAGTGAAATAATCTGTCTGTAAACAATTGTTGGAAAAATTACTTGTCATGCACAAAGTAGATGTCCTAACCGACTTTCCAAAACTATAGTTTGTTAACAAGAAATGTGTGGAGCGGTTTAAAAACTAGTTTTAATGACTCCAACCTAAATGTATGTAAACTTCCAACTTCAACTGTATATATCTATATATTGAACTACATCCATCTATTCTGCCAACTATTCCTTACTCTACATCATGGGATTTTGAGTAACAAATTACCTCTTTGTAAAGCCCATGAAGTTGGTTTTGTATCATTAACTGACGATTTGATATTTTTGACTGATATTATGATTTTCTGTTTGTTTCATAACTGCAAAGTAGTTAAAATGCTGCCAGTTCCACTTTAAATTGACAGTCTGTTGCCTATCAAGGGTTTTCATAGAGGTATTTCTCAGGTAAATTTTTCACCAAGCTGTTTTTTAAAATTATTTCTAATTGATGTGAGTAAACATACTAAAGAAGTCATGGTTTTTCATCTAAGAACCACAAATGAAGTACAGAAACATCTGGACCAATTAAATTCCTTTACTCTTACAGGTCTGTTACTGTCTCGTCATAACCTCTATTTCAACAGACACTTTCACAGATAGATAGGTTTACTGTCTCGTCATAACCTCTATTTCAACAGACACCTTCACAGATAGGTTTACTGTCACGTCATAACCTCTATTTCAACAGACACCTTCACAGATAGATAGGTTACGACGTGACAGTAAACCTGCCTATCTATCTATCTGTGAAGGTGTCTGTTGAAATAGGTTTACTGTCTTGTCAACCTCTATTTCAACAAACACTTTCACAGATAGATAGATAGGTTTACTGTCACGTCATAAATCCTCTTCAACAGACACCTTCAGACAGGTTTACTGTCATGTCGTAACCTCTATTTCAACAGACACCTTCACAGATAGGTTTACTGTCCCGTCATAACCTCTATTTCAACAGACACCCAGACAGACAGGACAGACAGGACAGACAGACAGATAGATTAGGTTTACTGTCATGTCGTAACCTACCTATCTGTCTGTTAAGGTGTCTTGAAATAGGTAGGTTACGACGTGACAGTAAACCTACCTATCTACCCTCTCCTTCCCTGCAGGGTCTCACCTGGTGATTTCTCTCAGTACCAGTAGTAACTCTGGCCTCCCCTCTCCTTCCCTGCAGGGTCCCACCTGGTGATTTCTCTCAGTACCAGTAGTAACTCTGGCCTCCCCTCTCCTTCCCTGCAGGGTCCCACCTGGTGATTTCTCTCAGTACCAGTTATAACTCTGGCCTCCCCTCTCCTTCCCTGCAGGGTCCCACCTGGTGATTTCTCTCAGTACCAGTTATAACTCTGGTCCCCTGCAGGGTCCCACCTGGTGATTTCTCTCAGTACCAGTTATAACTCTGGTCCTCTGCAGGGTCCCACCTGGTGATTTCTCTCAGTACCAGTTATAACTCTGGTCTCCCCTCTCCTTCCCTGCAGGGTCCCACCTGGTGATTTCTCTCAGTACCAGTTATAACTCTGGTCCTCTGCAGGGTCCCACCTGGTGATTTCTCTCAGTACCAGTTATAACTCTGGTCCTCTGCAGGGTCCCACCTGGTGATTTCTCTCAGTACCAGTTATAACTCTGGTCTCCCCTCTCCTTCCCTGCAGGGTCTCACCTGGTGATTTCTCTCAGTACCAGTGAGTGTCTGTATCTGAACAGGAACACCCAGAGGGTGAGGTGTCTGTCCCGCTGGAGAGGACACCTCATAGACAGTGTAGGCTGGAACAAGCTACTGAGGACAGAGACCAACACTGGGCCCATCCTAGTGGGAACCAGCCAGGGAATCATCTTCGAGGCTGAGATCTCTGCTTCAGAGGGAAGCTTGTTTAACACCAACCCCGACCACTACTTCAAACAGGTCAGTGGTAGGATGTGACTATAAACTAATGACATTATACTGTATATCTTCATGTTCACTACCAGTCAATAGTTTGGACACACCTACTCATTCCAGGGTTATTCTTTATTTGTACTATTTTCTACATTGTATAATAATAGTGAAGACATCAAAACTATGAAATAACACATTTGGAATCATGTAGTAACCAAAAAAGTATTAAACAAATCAAAATTATATTTCATATTTGAGATTCTTCAAAGTAGCCACCCTTTGCCTTGATGACAGCTTTGCACACTCTTGGCATTCTCTCAACCAGCTTCATGAGGTAGTCACCTGGAATGCATTTCAATTGACAGGTGTGCCTTGTTAAAAGTTCATTTGTGGAATTTCTTTCCTTAATTCGTTTGAGCCAATCAGTTGTGTTGTGACAAGGTAGGGGGGGTATACAGAAGATAGCCCTAATTGGTAAAAGACCAAGTCCATATTATGGCAAGAACAGCACAAATAAACAAAGAGAAACAACAGTCTATCATTACTTTCAGTCAATCCAGTTGCAAAAAACATCAAGCGCTATGATGAAACTGCCTCTCATGAGGACCGCCTCTAGAAAGGAAGACCCAGAGTTACCTTTGCTGCAGAGGATACGTTCATTTGAAATCGCTCCACAATCACCCGACCTCAAGCCAATTGAGATGGTTTGGGATGAGTTGGACCGCAAAGTGAAGGAAAAGCAGCCAACAAGTGCTCAGAATTATGTGGGAAGTACTTCAAGACTGTTGGAAAAGCATTCCAGGTGACTACCTCATTATGCTGGTTGAGAGAATGCCAAGAGTGTGCAAAGCTGTCATCAAGGCAAAGAGTGGCTACTTTGATGAATCTAGAATATATTTTGATTTGTTTAACACTTTTAGTTTTTTGGTTACTACATTATTCCATATGTGTTATTTCATAGTTTAGATGTCTTCACTATTATTCTACAATGTAGAAAAACCCTTGCATATGTAGGTGTATCCAAACATTTGACTGGTACTGTATATTCAGAAATTATACAACATAGCCAAAACAAATGCTGTTAATACTGTATTCTTTTTTTGTTGTTGATTGATTTTGAACCAGTGGAAAGCTCTGCTAATCAAACCTATTGAAATTCAAAAAAGAATCAATCCATGCTGAGATGGTTACACTCCTTCGTGTGAACTTATCCGCAGGCTGAAAGCTTTTGTGAACAGCTTTCGCTATCGTGTTTTGAAAGTACGTTTGCAAAACGAATCCTTTTATTATACCGAGTAATGTATGTCATTGAAACACAGGTCCATTCCCTGGAGGAGGACGGGAGGCCCGCTCCAGTATGCTGTATAGAGGTGGAACGAGGTCCGGAGTCTAAAGTCGTCATCATCGCCACCACCAGGAAGCGTCTGTTCCAGTTTGTAGGTCGTGTGGCAGAGGGGTCCGAGCAGCAAGGCTTCAGCTCCATATTCTCACAGAATCAGGTCTGTTCAGACAGCCTTTTAAAACAACATGGCCGTGTTGGAAATTGGACTCTATTCCCTATATAGTCCACTACTTTTGGTCAGAGCCTATGAGGTACTTTATAACTTGTTATAACCGTATAGGAACCTTTTTAATATGTCTTGTGACAAGGCTTATAATGTGCTATGTCTGCTACTACTAGGAGCTTCTGCCCAGCTTCCAGGAGTTTCCGTTTAATATGGGCTACAGTGAGATCACCTTCTACACCCCCAAGCTCAGGTCGTGCCCCAAGGCCTTCGCATGGATGATGGGTAACGGAGTTCTCTACGGTCAGCTGGACTACGCCAAGATGGACTCGCTGCTCAGTGATGTGCAGGTACTGTTTTTCTAATATATTTAGGCTAGTATACTTTAAGGTTTGATGTGTTGTATTTGGTCATGTGCTGTAGTGGTGAACTCCCCACAGGTGATATGGGTGGGCTGAAGGTCTATTTGTTACTGGGCTTTCAGAATAATTCTATTGTATTCTAGAAATTAATATTTCTGCTGCACTTATCTCTGTCTCTTTGTCTCTCTTTGTCTCTCTCTCTGTCTCTCTCTCTCTGTCTCTCTCTCTTAATTTATTTAACCCCCCCCCCATCAGGTGTGGGATTACACCCCAGACATAGACTTCAGTTTCAACAAGCCCATCTCCATCGTGTTGACTCAGTTCCACATTCTACTCCTCCTCCCTGACCGCGTCAAAGCCATCTGCACCCTCAACGGACAGGTGGGCGCACACACACACACACACACACACACACACACACACACACACACACACACACACACACACACACACACACACACACACACACACACACAGACAGACGGAACTCTGCCTTTGCTGCTGCTTGCTCTGTGGGGTCCGGGCCGGGCTACTGTGGGGTCCGGGCCGGGCTACTGTGGGGTCCGGGCCGGGCTACTGTGGGGTCCGGGCCGGGCTACTGTGGGGTCCGGGCCGGGCTACTGTGGGGTCCAGGCCGGGTTACTATAAAAGCACTTAACCTGCGTTTACACAGGTGGCCCAATTCTGATATTTTTCCCATTTAATTGGTATTTTTGACCACAACGCATTACTTTATTGGGGACAATAAAGTAACTGTATTACTTGATTGCATTATACTGTATTTCTATGGACTGGAATTACACACGTCTTTCAAACCATGAGGCAGAAGAGAACATGTGATTCTGGTGCATCGCATGCAGCCTACAACGTTACAAGTATTGGCAAGCGGATTTGATTTACACTTTTTTAATATATAATAGGGACTGTTTTTGTAAAATTAGTAGGTTGACGCATATTTACCTTTTCATAATGTTATTATCCTGCCTCCTTTTCTCTCTCTCTCTCTCTCTAGTGTTGCTTCATTCCTTCCTCGCTTTCAACAAATGTAAATCTGTTTTGTTGTCCTTCTCGTCATCATTCTAATGACATGCTTGAATAATATGAGACTAGAATTAGACACAGAAGGTTTTCACTTCTCCTTCAGGGAGTAGCCTGCCGCCATCTTGCGTTCGCTCTTCTTTCAAACTTCCCGTCAGTACTGTAGGCTGCTGTATTTAACATTCAGAAAACAAGAGATTGTGTCCCTCTTTGTATAGTCTATTGGCGTAAGAACTATTGTCCAGTAATCTATTCTAGTCTAGCGTTTGGGACTCGCAAGAGCCTTTTTTTAAGGAGGGCCCCCAGCGGAGCACAGGCAGCCCATCTCTGTCCCCCTATCAGTTAGAAGCATATTTATACATAACTCCTCATTAATTAGCTAAATATAAGGCTAATACTGCATTGAATGTATTGAAAGAGGTAGGCTAGGACATCTAAATATATATCTCTATCTCAGTCTAGAACAGGATGATCTATTTTAGTTGCCATTTTGAATGGAGTTGATGGAGAGAAACTGCGAGAGGTGCACTGATTTAAAAGTAACGATATTTGACTTATTGGCTGTTTTTTAATTTAAAAAATATATAATCTTTACAATTATAAAAACAAGGTGATCACCAAAATCCAGATGTAGATGGGTAAATTAGACATGCGTTTGGTCTCTATATTATTCTAGCGTAGGCTATGCTGCAGAAAATGTAGACCTACCTGTCACAAGACAAAAAGTTACCATGATGAAATGACAGTGCATACTGAGATGGGCTGTCTGTCCCCCCCCCCCCCACCCTGAGATGGGCTGTCTGTCCCCCCCACCCTGAGATGGGCTGTCTGTCCCCCCCACCCTGAGATGGGCTGTCTGTCCCCCCCACCCTGAGATGGGCTGTCTGTCCCCCCCACCCTGAGATGGGCTGTCTGTCCCCCCCCCCACCCTGAGATGGGCTGTCTGTCCCCCCGCACCCTGAGATGGGCTGTCTGTCCCCCCGCACCCTGAGATGGGCTGTCTGCCCCCCCCCCCCACCCTGAGATGGGCTGTCTGTCCCCCCCCCCACCCTGAGATGGGCTGTCTGTCCCCACCCACCCTGAGATGGGCTGTCTGTCCCCCTCCCACCCTGAGATGGGCTGTCTGTCCCCCCCCCCACCCTGAGATGGGCTGTCTGTCCCCCCCCCCACCCTGAGATGGGCTGTCTGTCCCCCCCCCCACCCTGAGATGGGCTGTCTGTCCCCCCCCACCCTGAGATGGGCTGTCCCCCCCCCCCCCCCTGAGATGGGCTGTCTGTCCCCCCCCCCCACCCTGAGATGGGCTGTCTGGTTCCCCCCCCCCCCCCCCACCCTGAGATGGGCTGTCTGTCTCCCCCCCCCCCCAACCTGAGATGGGCTGTCTGTCCCCACCCCCCCCCCACCCTGAGATGGGCTGTCTGTCCCCCACCCTGAGATGGGCTGTCTGTCCCCCCCCACCCTGAGATGGGCTGTCTGTCCCCCCCTCCCACCCTGAGATGGGCTGTCTGTCCCCCCCCCCCCACCCTGAGATGGGCTGTCTGTCCCTCCACCCTGAGATGGGCTGTCTGTCCCCCCCCCCCACCCTGAGATTTATTTTTTATTTTTTATTTTTTTAACCTTTATTTAACTAGGCAAGTCAGTTAAGAACAAATTCTTATTTTCAGTGACGGCCTAGGAACAGTGGGTTAACTGCCTGTTCAGGGGCAGAACGACAGATTTGTACCTTGTCAGCTCGGGGATTTGAACTTGCAACCTTCCGGTTACTAGTCCAACGCTCTAACCACTAGGCTACGCTGTCTGTCCCCCCCCCCCCCCCCCCCACCCTGAGATGGGCTGTCTGTCCCCCCCCCCCCCCCCACCCTGAGATGGGCTGTCTGTCCCCACCCCCCCCCCCCACCCTGAGATGGGCTGTCTGTCCCCACCCCCCCCCCCACCCTGAGATGGGCTGTCTCCCCCCCCCCCACCCACCCACCCTGAGATGGGCTGTCTGTCCCCACCCACCCTGAGATGGGCTGTCTGTCCCCCCCCCACCCTGAGATGGGCTGTCTGTCTCCCCCCCCCCCCCCCCCACCCTGAGATGGGCTGTCTGTCCCCACCCCCCCCCCCCCACCCTGAGATGGGCTGTCTGTCCCCACCCCCCCCCCCCACCCTGAGATGGGCTGTCCCCCCCCCCCCACCCACCCACCCTGAGATGGGCTGTCTGTCCCCACCCACCCTGAGATGGGCTGTCTGTCCCCCCCCCACCCTGAGATGGGCTGTCTGTCCCCCCCCCCCACCCTGAGATGGGCTGTCTGTCCCCCCCCCACCCTGAGATGGGCTGTCTGTCCCCCCCCCACCCTGAGATGGGCTGTCTGTCCCCCCCCCCCCACCCTGAGATGGGCTGTCTGTCCCCCCCCCACCCTGAGATGGGCTGTCTGTCCCCACCCCCCCCCCCCCCCCCCCCGCCCTGAGATGGGTTGTCTGTCCCCACCCCCCCCCCACCCTGAGATGGGCTGTCTGTCCCCCCCACCCCCCCCCCACCCTGAGATGGGCTGTCTGTCCCCACCCCCCCCCCACCCTGAGATGGGCTGTCTGTCCCCCCCCCCCACCCTGAGATGGGCTGTCTGTCCCCCCCCCCCACCCTGAGATGGGCTGTCTGTCCCCCCCCCCCACCCTGAGATGGGCTGTCTGTCCCCCCCCCCACCCTGAGATGGGCTGTCTGTCCCCCCCCCCCACCCTGAGATGGGCTGTCTGTCCCCCCCCCACCCTGAGATGGGCTGTCTGTCCCTCCACCCTGAGATGGGCTGTCTGTCCCCCCCCCCCACCCTGAGATTTTTTTTTTTTTTTTTTTTTTTTTTTAACCTTTATTTAACTAGGCAAGTCAGTTAAGAACAAATTCTTATTTTCAGTGACGGCCTAGGAACAGTGGGTTAACTGCCTGTTCAGGGGCAGAACGACAGATTTGTACCTTGTCAGCTCGGGGATTTGAACTTGCAACCTTCCGGTTACTAGTCCAACGCTCTAACCACTAGGCTACGCTGTCTGTCCCCCCCCCCCCCCCCACCCTGAGATGGGCTGTCTGTCCCCCCCCCCCCCCCCCACCCTGAGATGGGCTGTCTGTCTCCCCCCCCCCCCCCCCACCCTGAGATGGGCTGTCTGTCCCCCCCCCCCCCCACCCTGAGATGGGCTGTCTGTCCCCACCCCCCCCCCCACCCTGAGATGGGCTGCCCCCCCCCCCCCACCCACCCACCCTGAGATGGGCTGTCTGTCCCCACCCCCCCCCCCACCCTGAGATGGGCTGCCCCCCCCCCCCACCCACCCACCCTGAGATGGGCTGTCTGTCCCCCCCCCACCCTGAGATGGGCTGTCTGTCCCCCCCCACCCTGAGATGGGCTGTCTGTCCCCCCCCACCCTGAGATGGGCTGTCTGTCCCCCCCCCACCCTGAGATGGGCTTTCTGTCCCTCCACCCTGAGATGGGCTGTCTGTCCCCCCCCCACCCTGAGATGGGCTGTCTGTCCCCCCCCCACCCTGAGATGGGCTGTCTGTCCCCCCCCCCACCCTGAGATGGGCTGTCTGTCCCCCCCCCCCCCCCACCCTGAGATGGGCTGTCTGTCCCCCTCCCCCACCCTGAGATGGGCTGTCTGTCCCCTCCCCCACCCTGAGATGGGCTGTCTGTCCCCCCCCCCACCCTGAGATGGGCTGTCTGTCCCCCCCCACCCTGAGATGGGCTGTCCCCCCCCCCCCCACCCTGAGATGGGCTGCCCCCCCCCCCCCCACCCTGAGATGGGCTGTGTCGTCCCCCCCTCCACCCTGAGATGGGCTGTCTGTCTCCCCCCCCCCACCCTGAGATGGAATGTCTGTCCCCACCCCCCCCCCCCACCCTGAGATGGGCTGTCTGTCCCCCCCCCCCCACCCTGAGATGGGCTGTCTGTCCCCCCCCCACCCTGAGATGGGCTGTCTGTCCCCCCCCCACCCTGAGATGGGCTGTCTGTCCCCCCCCCCCCCACCCTGAGATGGGCTGTCTGTCCCCCCCCCACCCTGAGATGGGCTGTCTGTCCCCCCCCCCCCCACCCTGAGATGGGCTGTCTGTCCCCCCCCCACCCTGAGATGGGCTGTCTGTCCCCACCCCCCCCCCCCCGCCCTGAGATGGGTTGTCTGTCCCCACCCCCCCCCACCCTGAGATGGGCTGTCTGTCCCCCCCACCCCCCCCCCACCCTGAGATGGGCTGTCTGTCCCCACCCCCCCCCCACCCTGAGATGGGCTGTCTGTCCCCCCCCCCCCACCCTGAGATGGGCTGTCTGTCCCCCCCCCCCACCCTGAGATGGGCTGTCTGCCCCCCCCCCCCACCCTGAGATGGGCTGTCTGTCCCCCCCCCCCACCCTGAGATGGGCTGTCTGTCCCCCCCCCCCACCCTGAGATGGGCTGTCTGTCCCCCCCCCCACCCTGAGATGGGCTGTCTGTCCCTCCACCCTGAGATGGGCTGTCTGTCCCCCCCCCCCACCCTGAGATTTATTTTTTTTTTATTTTTTTTTTTTTACCTTTATTTAACTAGGCAAGTCAGTTAAGAACAAATTCTTATTTTCAGTGACGGCCTAGGAACAGTGGGTTAACTGCCTGTTCAGGGGCAGAACGACAGATTTGT
Organism: Salvelinus fontinalis; assembly: GCF_029448725.1. Taxonomy (NCBI): domain Eukaryota; kingdom Metazoa; phylum Chordata; class Actinopteri; order Salmoniformes; family Salmonidae; genus Salvelinus; species Salvelinus fontinalis. Next base: position 38,671,288 of record NC_074684.1, on the reverse strand, counting down.
ACCTTGTCAGCTCGGGGATTTGAACTTGCAACCTTCCGGTTACTAGTCCAACGCTCTAACCACTAGGCTACGCTGTCTGTCCCCCCCCCCCCCCCACCCTGAGATGGGCTGTCTGTCCCCCCCCCCCCCCCCCCCCCTGAGATGGGCTGTCTGTCTCCCCCCCCCCCCCCCCACCCTGAGATGGGCTGTCTGTCCCCCCCCCCCCCACCCTGAGATGGGCTGTCTGTCCCCACCCCCCCCCCCACCCTGAGATGGGCTGCCCCCCCCCCCCACCCACCCACCCTGAGATGGGCTGTCTGTCCCCACCCCCCCCCCCCACCCTGAGATGGGCTGCCCCCCCCCCCCACCCACCCACCCTGAGATGGGCTGTCTGTCCCCCCCCCACCCTGAGATGGGCTGTCTGTCCCCCCCCACCCTGAGATGGGCTGTCTGTCCCCCCCCACCCTGAGATGGGCTGTCTGTCCCCCCCCCACCCTGAGATGGGCTTTCTGTCCCTCCACCCTGAGATGGGCTGTCTGTCCCCCCCCCACCCTGAGATGGGCTGTCTGTCCCCCCCCCACCCTGAGATGGGCTGTCTGTCCCCCCCCCCACCCTGAGATGGGCTGTCTGTCCCCCCCCCCCCCCCACCCTGAGATGGGCTGTCTGTCCCCCTCCCCCACCCTGAGATGGGCTGTCTGTCCCCTCCCCCACCCTGAGATGGGCTGTCTGTCCCCCCCCCCACCCTGAGATGGGCTGTCTGTCCCCCCCCACCCTGAGATGGGCTGTCCCCCCCCCCCCCACCCTGAGATGGGCTGCCCCCCCCCCCCCCACCCTGAGATGGGCTGTGTCGTCCCCCCCTCCACCCTGAGATGGGCTGTCTGTCTCCCCCCCCCCACCCTGAGATGGAATGTCTGTCCCCACCCCCCCCCCCACCCTGAGATGGGCTGTCTGTCCCCCCCCCCCCCACCCTGAGATGGGCTGTCTGTCCCCCCCCCACCCTGAGATGGGCTGTCCCCCCCCCCCCCACCCTGAGATGGGCTGTTCCCCCCCCCCCCCACCCTGAGATGGGCTGTGTCCCCCCCTCCACCCTGAGATGGGCTGTCTGTCCCCGTCCCCCCCCCCCACCCTGAGATGGGCTGTCTGTGTCCCCCCCCCCCCCCCCCCACCCTGAGATGGGCTGTCTGTCCCTCCACCCTGAGAGGGGCTGTCTGTCCCTCCACCCTGAGATGGGCTGTCTGTCCCTCCACCCTGAGATGGGCTGTCTGTCCCTCCACCCTGAGATGGGCTGTCTGTCCCCCCCCCCACCCTGAGATGGGCTGTCTGTCCCCCCCCCCACCCTGAGATGGGCTGTCTGTCCCCCCCCCACCCTGAGATGGGCTGTCTGTCCCCCTCCCACCCTGAGATGGGCTGTCTGTCCCCCCCCCCACCCTGAGATGGGCTGTCTGTCCCCCTCCCCCACCCTGAGATGGGCTGTCTGTCCCCCCCCCCCACCCTGAGATGGGCTGTCTGTCCCCCCCCCCACCCTGAGATGGGCTGTCTGTCCCCCCCCCACCCTGAGATGGGCTGTCCCCCCCCCCCCCCACTCTGAGATGGGCTGTGTCGTCCCCCCCCTCCACCCTGAGATGGGCTGTCTGTCCCCACCCCCCCCCCCCACCCTGAGATGGGCTGTCTGTCCCCACCCCCCCCCCACCCTGAGATGGGCTGTCTGTCCCCCCTCCCCCCCACCCTGAGATGGGCTGTGTGTCCCCCTCCCCCACCCTGAGATGGGCTGTCTGTCCCCCCCCCCACCCTGAGATGGGCTGTCTGTCCCCCCCCACCCTGAGATGGGCTGTCTGTCCCCCCCCACCCTGAGATGGGCTGTCCCCCCCCCCCCCCACCCTGAGATGGGCTGTCTGTCCCCCCCCCCCCCCACCCTGAGATGGGCTGTCTGTCCCCCCCCCACCCTGAGATGGGGTGTCTGTCTCCCCCCCCCCAACCTGAGATGGGCTGTCTGTCCCCACCCCCCCCCCCCACCCTGAGATGGGCTGTCTGTCCCCCCCCCCCCCCTGAGATGGGCTGTCTGTCCCCACCCCCCCCCACCCTGAGATGGGCTGTCTGTCCCCCCTCCCCCCCACCCTGAGATGGGCTGTCTGTCCCCCCTCCCCCCCACCCTGAGATGGGCTGTCTGTCCCCCTCCCCCACCCTGAGATGGGCTGTCTGTCCCCCCCCCACCCTGAGATGGGCTGTCTGTCCCCCCCCCACCCTGAGATGGGCTGTCCCCCCCCCCCCCCCCCCCACCCTGAGATGGGCTGTGTCCCCCCCCCCTCCACCCTGAGATGGGCTGTCTGTCCCCGTCCCTCCCTGAGATGGGCTGTCTGTCCCCCCCCCCCCACCCTGAGATGGGCTGTCTGTCCCCCCCCCACCCTGAGATGGGCTGTCTGTCCCCCCCCCCACCCTGAGATGGGCTGTCTGTCTCCCCCCCCCCAACCTGAGATGGGCTGTCTGTCCCCCCCCCCACCCTGAGATGGGCTGTCTGTCCCCCCCCCCACCCTGAGATGGGCTGTCTGTCCCCCCCCCCACCCTGAGATGGGCTGTCTGTCCCCACCCCCCCCCCTGAGATGGGCTGTCTGTCCCCACCCCCCCCCCCACCCTGAGATGGGCTGTCTGTCCCCACCCCCCCCCCCACCCTGAGATGGGCTGTCTGTCCCCCCTCCCCCCCACCCTGAGATGGGCTGTCTGTCCCCCCTCCCCCCCACCCTGAGATGGGCTGTCTGTCCCCCTCCCCCACCCTGAGATGGGCTGTCTGTCCCCCCCCCACCCTGAGATGGGCTGTCTGTCCCCCCCCCACCCTGAGATGGGCTGTCCCCCCCCCCCCCACCCTGAGATGGGCTGTGTCCCCCCCCCTCCACCCTGAGATGGGCTGTCTGTCCCCGTCCCTCCCTGAGATGGGCTGTCTGTCCCCCCCCCACCCTGAGATGGGCTGTCTGTCCCCTCCCCCACCCTGAGATGGGCTGTCTGTCCCCCCCCCCACCCTGAGATGGGCTGTCTGTCCCTCCACCCTGAGATGGGCTGTCTGTCCCCCCACCCTGAGATGGGCTGTCTGTCCCCCCCCCCCCCACCCTGAGATGGGCTGTCTGTCCCCCCCCCCCACCCTGAGATGGGCTGTCTGTCCCCCCCCACCCTGAGATGGGCTGTCTGTCCCCCTCCCCCCCCCCCTGAGATGGGCTGTCTGTCCCCCCCCCCCCACCCTGAGATGGGCTGTCCCCCTCCCCCACCCTGAGATGGGCTTTCTGTCCCCCCCCCACCCTGAGATGGGCTGTCCCCCTCCCCCACCCTGAGATGGGCTTTCTGTCCCCCCCCCCACCCTGAGATGGGCTGTCTGTCCCCCCCCCCACCCTGAGATGGGCTGTCTGCCCCCCCCCCCACCCTGAGATGGGCTGTCTGTCGTCCCCCCCCCACCCTGAGATGGGCTGTCTGTCGTCCCCCCCCCACCCTGAGATGGGCTGTCTGTCGTCCCCCCCCCACCCTGAGATGGGCTGTCTGTCCCCCCCCCCCACCCACCCTGAGATGGGCTGTCTGTCCCCCCCCCCCCCACCCTGAGATGGGCTGTCTGTCCCCACCCCCCCCCCCCACTCTGAGATGGGCTGTCTGTCCCCCCCCCCCACCCTGAGATGGGCTGTCTGTCCCCCCCCCCCACCCTGAGATGGGCTGTCTGTCCCCCCCCCCCACCCTGAGATGGGCTGTCTGTCCCCCCCCACCCTGAGATGGGCTGTCTGTCCCCCCCCCACCCTGAGATGGGCTGTCTGTCCCCCCCCACCCTGAGATGGGCTGTCTGTCCCCCCCCCACCCTGAGTGTTGATTCATCATGCAGAGGCCGTAGAGAAGCTAGATTTGGACACATCATATAATTGAACAGTTCCATTTCACGCCATGCTGTTCATATAAATACTTTTTATTTATTTACCGGTTTCTCGCAGTTATTTAACCCCTGGAAAAAGGAGTGGTTTCGGACGGTAAATTCTGGTACATTCCGTTAAGCGGGTTCCCGCCATTCAACCCTAGTCTAAACACAGTCTTAGTGACAGCTGCTCATTTTGGATTTGTCCAAAATGACACCCTATTTCCTATGTAGTGCACTTCTTTTGACTAGGCCCCCTTTATGAATACATTCATTTGATTGATGGATGTATATATTGATTGATTGTATGTATGTATGTATGTATGTATGTATTGATTGATGTATGTCTGTATTTATGTATGTATGTATGTATGTATTGATTGTATTGATTGATGTATGTCTGTATTGATTGTATTGATTGATGTATGTCTGTATTGATTGTATTGATTGATGTATGTCTGTATTGATTGTATTGATTGATGTATGTCTGTATTGATTGTATTGATTGATGTATGTCTGTATTGATTGTATTGATTGATGTATGTCTATGTTGATTGAGGTATGTATTGATTGACAGGTGGTGTACGAGGACGTGTTCCCTGATAAGTTCGGCACTCTGAAGAAGATGATTAAGGACCCAGCAGGAGGCCTGGTGTGGATCTACACTGAGAAGGCCGTCTTTAGGTTCGTTTTTACATTTTATTATTTTGTTTTTTTAGTCAACCTAGCAGATGCTCAGACAGACTTACAATCAGTGCAATCAACTGGGATCAGTAGAACAACCAAGTCACAGCCGTTATCTGTGGAATCAGACTAGATCAGCCGTTATCTGTGGAATCAGACTAGATCAGCCGTTATCTGTGGAATCAGACTAGATCTGCCGTTATCTGTGGAATCAGACTAGATCTGCCGTTGCTAGTTAAACCCTGTTCAGCCGCTATCTGTGGAATCAGACTAGATCTGCCGTTATCTGTGGAATCAGACTAGATCTGCCGTTGCTAGTTAAACCCTGTTCAGCCGCTATCTGTGGAATCAGTGCTAGAAACAAAAGACAGGCGAGAGTGTGAAAGACAAGTACAACAGTCAGGTTTTTCCTCTCTCAATCCAGATACCACATCCAGAGAGAAGCCAGGGATGTGTGGCAGATGTACATGAGTATGAACAAGTTTGACCTGGCTAAGGAGTACTGCCGGGACCGGCCAGAGTGCATGGACATAGTCCTGGCTAAGGAGGCAGAACACTGCTTCCAGGACAAACGTTACCTGGAGAGTGCTAAGTGTTACGCCCTGACCCAGAACTACTTTGAGGAGATTGCGTTGAAGTTCATCGAGGCGAAACAGGAAGAAGCTCTGAAAGAGTTCCTTCTGAAGAAACTCAACAACCTGAAGCAGGTAGGATGTTTTTGGTGACTTAGTAGGTCCAAAATGGCACCCTCTGGGTCCTGGTCAAAAGTAGTGCACTATATAGGGAATAGGCTCCCATAAACTCTCTTTTGTATAATTATTTTTTAACTATTTTGTAGGGACTGTATTTTTGATCATGTTACCCCTAAGTTTGATTGATAAATTGAAACAGAGTGAGAAGACCCAGATCATCTTACTGGTCACCTGGCTGACGGAGCTCTACCTGAATCGCCTGGGGCTTCTACAATCAGATGAGGGGAAACATGAGGTGTTCCAGGAGACACGTGATGAGTTCCGGAAGTTCCTCAGTAGTTCCAAACACAAGGAGTGTCTCTATAACAACCGTACGACCATCTATGACCTGCTGGCTAGCCACGGCAACGTGCACGACATGGTCTACTTCTCTGTCGTCATGCAGGTATCTTATGATGCTATTTATCCAGGGTTAGGCACAATTCTATTTCAATTCAGAAAGTGAACCAAATATCTCGCTATCTCTCGCTCGCTATCTCTCGCTCGCTCTCTCTCGCGCTTTCTCTATAATATTATTTAAACACAATACAACCACATGTGGATAATGCATTTAAAATCGAGGATGACCAAAAAAAGTTTGAAAACTTATTTCCATTGGGGTCCTCTTAAATAAATGTCTCTAATCGTTAACACACAATAGTATATAGCAGGCTGAAACGGTGTCAGTGGGCTTAGGATGAGGTTGAGCCAGTTTGGGCGGGAAAGGCCGTGTAGGTTCCACAAAGACAGTCTGAAAACGAAGAGCTCTTCAACACCTGCTTCTCTGAATGTCCAGTCACTCCATTGGATCCACTTCTCTGGTTCTGGTCCTTCATTTCCAGGAGTGTAGCGCCCACCTGGGTGATGCCACGGCTGCTGAAAAGTGCAACGAAAAGCCGCCACATCTTGTCAGTGGTTAGGAGCATTCCCTGAACAGCCCCTGACCTTCCTCTGCTACCTCTGGAGACAGAATGCAGTCCTTGGTGTAATACTTCCAATCAGATTAAACAAAAAGCCACATTATTTGAATCCGAAGAGCCAGCGGTTCCGACAAGGAGAAAATCAGAGGTGTAACATTTTGAACCTGTAGCCAAAGCTTTATAGCCTATATGGTTAATTATGCCTGGCATTGGTTACAATCTGCCACGATATCATTGTTACCAGCTAAGGGATAGTAGGCCTAGTTGGACAAGCCTATCTGAATGTGCACATGAGGGAAGTTAGAGGTAGCCTCAATTTTCATTATTAGGTCACTAATACGGCTGTGACTAAAACTAGACAAAATATCCATAGTTTTATGTCGACTGATAATAACTAAAACTAACAAAGGATGAAATTACTAAAATTTGACCTAAAAACTACAAAAGTTATTTTAAGACTAAAACTGAACTAGGTGCTCAAATTAACGCCCGCCTCCTAATGTTACGGACATTTTATGTCACTTTTATTTTCTGTTTTGTATAAAGTATGTCTTATCTGTTGCTGTTTTGACATTTTCTGGGATTTAAGAAAGAATCTATCTTCTCTCTCTAGGACTATGAGAGGGTGATCTCCCACCACTGTCAGCATGATGACTATAGCGCCGCCCTGGAGGTGCTTTCTAAGCACTGCGACGAGAAGCTCTTCTATAAGTTCTCCCCCATCCTCATGCAACACATACCTAAGAAGGTGATAAAATAATTTTTAACCGGTTGCAATGAAATGTTTTGGTATTATTTTTGTCTTTGTGTATTCAAGTACAATGCAATTCAGTTTGACGTGCCGTACAATACCATACTTTATCTTCAATATTCATGGAAAATCATGGCACGTAAAAGTGCAGATTTGTTTATCCGTGAATAATGAATTGAAATTGAATGAATTAATCAACAATAAATATAGTTTTTTTTAATAACCGTAAAAGGTGGTGGATGCGTGGATCCAGATGGGTAGCAGGCTGGAGCCTAAGAAGCTGATCCCAGCCCTGGTCAACTACAGTCAGATGGGACCGACACAACAGGTCAACGAGACCATCCGTTACATGGAGTTCTGTGTCTACCAGCTCACTGTGACCGAAGAGGCCATACACAACTACCTGCTGGCCCTCTACGCCAAGTACAAACCTGATAGTCTCTTGTGGTACCTGGAACAGGTAGGTTCAAGGCTGTGACCATCCCAAATGGCACCTTGTTCCCTATATAGCACCTTACTTTTCACCAAGGACACGCAGACTAAATGTCTTGATAATTGTGGAATTTACTTTTTTTTCTTCATAATGACGTGTTTATATTTTATTCTAGTTTACTCTTAAGTGTCCTTGGGTATCTTGAAAGTAAATCAAATATAATATTACAATGTATTATTATTTTTATTAATACACAAATATATATTATTAACAAATCAAATGTGTTGTTATTATTGACAGGCTGGGACCCACTTGTCAGACATCCACTATGATTTAAAGTACGCCCTGAGGCTGTGTGCTGAACACGGTTACCTCCAGGCCTGTGTTCTGGTCTATAAGATCCTGGAGCTGTATGAGGAGGCTGTTGATCTGGCCCTACAAGTGAGTGTCTTGGCTAGTTTTGATGAATTTGTGGCTAACTGTTGATCGTTTGATATTAACAGGATATTGCAAGAATAAGAATGTGCAAATAGTGGGCTACACCATCAATATATACAGACATTATCTCAATATATATATATATATATATATACAGACATTATCTCAATATATATATATACAGACATTATCTCAATATATATATATATATATATACAGACATTATCTCTCTATATATATATATACTGCTCAAAAAAGTAAAGGGAACACTTAAACAACACAATGTAACTCCAAGTTAATCACACTTCTGTGAAATCAAACTGTCCACTTAGGAAGCAACACTGATTGACAATAAATTTCACATGCTGTTGTGCAAATGGAATAGACAAAAGGTGGAAATTATAGGCAATTAGCAAGACACCCCCAATAAAGGAGTGATTCTGCAGGTGGTGACCACAGACCACTTCTCAGTTTCTTCTACCGTTCAAAAGTTTGGGGTCACTTAGAAATCTCCATGTTTTTGAAAGAAAATAACATATTTTTAATTGTCCATTAAACTAACATCAAATTGATCAGAAATACAGTGTAGACATTGGTAACAACATTGTTGGTCAGGGTCCTGTTGGTTCCAGATGTCATACATTGGTGCCGCTTGCCGTGCGGTAGCAGAGAGAACAGTCTATGACTTGGGTGGCTGGAGTCTTTTTTTAGGGCTTTCCTCTGACACCGCCTGGTATAGAGGTCCTGGATGGCAGGAAGCTTGGCGCCAATGATGTACTGGGCAGTACGCACTACCCTCTGTAGCGTCTTGCGGTCAGATGCCAAGTAGTTGCCATACCAAGCGGTGATGCAGCCAGTCAAGATGCTCTCAATGGTGCAGCTGTATAACTTTTTGAGGATCTGACGGCCCAGTCAAATCTTTTCATCCTCCTGAGAGGGAAGAGGCGTTGTTGTGCCCTGTCCCAGACCTGCTGTTTTCAACTCTCTAGAGACCGCAGGAGCGGTAGAGATACTCTTAATGATCGACTATGAAAAGCCAACTGACATTTACTCCTGAGGTGCTGACTTGTTGCACCCTCGACAACTACTGTGATTATTATTATTTGACCCTGCTGGTCATTTATGAACATTTGAACATCTTAGCCATGTTCTGTTATAATCTCCACCCGGCACAGCCAGAAGAGGACTGGCCACCCCTCATAGCCTGGTTCCTCTCTAGGTTTCTTCCTAGGTTTTGGCCTTTCTAGGGAGTTTTTCCTAGCCACCGTGCTTCTACACCTGCATTGCTTGCTGTTTGGGGTTTTAGGCTGGGTTTCTGTACAGCACTTTGAGATATCAGCTGATTGTAAGAAGGAATATATAAATACATTTGATTTGATTTGATTCACGACTGTGCTGGTGTGTATGGACCATGATAGATCCTGAGTGATGTGGACACCGAGGAACTTGAAGCTCTCGATCCACTCCACTACAGCCCCGTCGACGTGAATGGGGGTGTGTCTCTGCCCTCCGTTTCCTGTAGTCCACGGTCAGCTCCTTTGTCTTACTGACGTTGAGGGAGAGGTTGTTGTTGTCCTGGCACCACACTGCTAGGTATCTGATCTCCTCCCTATAGGCTGTCTCATCATCGTCGGTCTCATCATCGTTGGTCATCAGGCCTACCACCGCCATTTCGTCAGCAAACTTAATGATGGTGTTGGAGTTGTGTTTGGCCATGCAGTCGTGGGTGAACAGGGAGTACAGGAGGTGACTAAGCACACACCCCTGAGGGGCCCCAGTGTTGAGGACCAGCGTGGCAGATGTGTTGCTACCTACCCTTACCACCTATTGGCGGCCCGTCAGGAAGTCCAGGATCCAGTTGCAGAGGGAGGTGTTTAGTCCCAGGGTCCTTAGCTTAGCGATGAGCTTCGTGGGCACTACGGTGTTGAACGCTGAGCTGTAGTCAATGAACAGCATTGTCACAAAGGTGTTGCTCTTGTTCAGGTGGTAAAGTGCAGTGTGGATCTGTTGGGGCGGTGAATTGGACTGTGTCTGGGATGATGGTGTTGATGTGAGCCATTACCAGCCTTACAAAGCATTCCATTGCTCCAGATCTGAGTGCTACAGGGTGATAGTCATTTAGACAGGTTACCTTGGCGTTCTTGGGGACAGGTACTATGGTGGTCTGCTTGAAACATATATGATTTATAGACAGGGTCAGGGAGAGATTGAAAACATCAGTGAAGACACGTTCCAGCTGGTCAGCTCATGCTCTGAGAATGTGTCCTGGTAATCTGTCTGGCCCCGCGGCCTTGTGAATGTTAACCTGTTGAAAGGGCTTACTCGGATCTGCTACAGAGAGTGTGATCACACAGTCGTCTGGAACAGCTGGTGCTCTCATACATGGTTCAGTGTTGCTTGCCTCGAAGCCAGCATAGAAGGCATTTTGCTCATCTGGTAGGCTCGCTTCACTGGGCAGCTCGTGGCTGGGTTTCCCTTTTGTGATCCGTGATAGTATGCAAGCCCTGCCACATCCAACGACCGTCAGAGCCGGTGTAGTAGGTTTCGATCTGAGTTCTCGATTCAAGCTTTGCCTGTTTGATGGTTTGTCGTAGAGCATAGCGGGATTTCTTGTAAGCATCTAGATTAGTGTCCCGCTCCTTGAAAACCATTCCTCAAGCGGCTGGTGCTTCTCCTGTGCTGTTTGTCCTTCCAGGTGGATGTGGACCTGGCCAAGACGTGCGCTGACCTGCCTGAGGAGGATGAGGAGTTGAAGAAGAAGTTGTGGCTGAAGATCGCCCGTCACGTGGTGCAAGAGGAGAAGGATGTGAAGAAGGCCATGAACTGTCTGTCCAGCTGTAACCTGCTCAAGATCGAAGACATACTGCCCTTCTTCCCAGACTTCGTCACCATAGACCACTTTAAGGTAATACTGTCATCAAATATTTAGGATCTAAACAAACAAACAAACAAACACACAAACATACGAGACAGTATTTGAGGTGCACTTAATTTACCTTGGAGCTTGCACTTTTGGGGACTATTCTATTGTTTCCATTGTACCAGCTAAACCAAATGTTTGTCAGTATGTAATCTTGGCACCCGAACCAAATCTCAGCTTCTAGTAAGTAATTTGACATGTGTTTTTATGTCCCTCCACACCATCCTCCCCTCCCCTCTCCCTGCAGGAAGCTATCTGCAGCTCTTTAGAGGAGTACAACCAGCATATAGACGAGCTGAAGCAGGAGATGGAGGAGGCGACGGAGAGCGCCAAGCGGATCAGAGAGGACATCCAGGAGATGAGGAACAAGTACGGGGTGGTGGAGAGTCAGGAGAAATGTGCTGCCTGCGACTTCCCCCTCCTCAACAGACCCTTCTATCTGTTCCTCTGTGGACACATGTTCCACTACGACTGCCTCTTCCTGGAGGTCGGTATGCAAACCAATTTCATTTGACCTTTGACCCGATTTCAAGAACAGTTAGCTTACGATATATATATATATACCAGTAGGTCAGTAGCACATCCTTCTTTTCTCTTGAACTTTGACCCGATTGAAAGAAGAGTTAGCCAACAATCTATTGCAGCAAACAGAGGGCCATTGGGTCATTACTGTGTATATATTTGTAAATGATGTACGCTACATACACAATGAAAAAGGCTTGGAGGAGGATATCCCCAAAAATGTATCACAACTAATGTCTTCTTCCCCCAGGAGATTCAGTAATTCAATAGCGTTTTTTTAAAAATTCACTAGTTATCTTGTATGGAGCTCACATACTGTAACAGTGGGTCTTTCCTTAGGTGAGCCCTCACCTGTCCACCTACAAGCAGACTAAACTAGATGAGCTGCAGAAGAAGCTGGCTGCAGCCACTCAGACCTCCAAGTCCCGCCAGCGCCCCGCCACGAAGGAGAAGGAGGAGGGGGGCGACACCGCCAGCCTGGGGAAAGGAAGCGCCAGGGTCAGCCGCGAGCAGATCAAGTCCGACATCGATGACATCATCGCCTGCGAGTGTGTGTACTGCGGGGAGCTGATGATCAAGTCGATCGACAAGCCGTTTATTGATCCACAGAAGTTCGAGGAGGAAAAGTCCAGCTGGCTCTGAAATGGATGGTTGGACTGCCTGAAACTGGACGGGTTTGACATGGCGGACTTGAGGTGGCTGTCTGAATGGAAACGGGTCTGAAATGGACTTGAGCTGCCATTCTGAAAATGACAAGTGAAATGAAGTGGGACTGGAACTGGTCTGAAATGAGCTGTCTGAACTCTTGAGTGAAATAGACTTTATTTCAGAAATGTCTGAAATGATGACTGAAATGGACAACTTATGCTGTCTGAAATGGAATGGAATATCTCTCTGTGATAATGGGAAGTATAGCCACCGCTGCCTGGTGATGGATAGACACAGAAAAGGGGAAGGAATGCAGGATCTCCTTTGTAACCTCTTATCAAATCAAATGTTATTAGTCACATGCGCCGAATACAACAGGTGTAGATAGACCTCACAGTGAAATGCTGAATACAACAGGTGTAGTAGACCTTACAGTGAAATGCTGAATACAACAGGTGTAGTAGACCTCACAGTGAAATGCTGAATACAACAGGTGTAGTAGACCTCACAGTGAAATGCTGAATACAACAGGTATAGTAGACCTTACAGTGAAATGCTGAATACAACAGGTGTAGTAGACCTTACAGTGAAATGCTGAATACAACAGGTGTAGTAGATCTTACAGTGAAATGCTGAATACAACAGGTGTAGGTAGACCTTACAGTGAAATGCTGAATACAACAGGTGTAGTAGACCTCACAGTGAAATGCCCAATACAACAGGTGTAGTAGACCTTACAGTGAAATGCTGAATACAACAGGTGTAGTAGACCTCACAGTGAAATGCTGAATACAACAGGTGTAGTAGACCTTACAGTGAAATGCTGAATACAACAGGTGTAAACCTTACAGTGAAATGCTGAATACAACAGGTGTAGTAGACCTTACAGTGAAATGCTGAATACAACAGGTGTAGTAGACCTTACAGTGAAATGCTGAATACAACAGGTGTAGTAGACCTTACAGTGAAATGCTGAATACAACAGGTGTAGTAGACCTTACAGTGAAATGCTGAATACAACAGGTGTAGTAGACCTTACAGTGAAATGCTGAATACAACAGGTGTAAACCTTACTGTGAAATGCTGAATACAACAGGTGTAGTAGACCTTACAGTGAAATGCTGAATACAACAGGTGTAGTAGACCTTACAGTGAAATGCTGAATACAACAGGTGTAGTAGACCTTACAGTGAAATGCTGAATACAACAGGTGTAGTAGACCTCACAGTGAAATGCTGAATACAACAGGTGTAGTAGACCTCACAGTGAAATGCTGAATACAACAGGTGTAGTAGACCTTACAGTGAAATGCTGAATACAACAGGTGTAAACCTTACAGTGAAATGCTTACTTACAAGCCCTTAACCAACAATGCAGTTTTAAGAAAATACCAACAAAAACAAGTAAAAGATAAGAATAACAAATAATTAAAGAGCAGCAGTAAAATAACAATAGCGAGGCTATATACAGGGGATACCGGTACAATGTGGAGGCTATATACAGGGGTTACCGGTACAATGTGGAGGCTATATACAGGGGGTACCGGTACAGAGTCACTATGGAGGCTATATACAGGTTGTACCGGTACAATGTGGAGGCTATATACAGGGGGTACCGGTACAATGTGGAGGCTATATACAGGGGGTACCGGTACAATGTGGAGGCTATATACAGGGGGTACCGGTACAATGTGGAGGCTATATACAGGGTGTTACAGTACAGAGTTAATGTGGAGGCTATATACAGGGGGTACCGGTACAGAGTCAATATGGAGGCTATATACAGGGGGTACCGGTACAATGTGGAGGCTATATACAGGGTATTACGGTACATAGTCAATGTGGAGGCTATATACAGGGGGTACCGGTACAATGTGGAGGCTATATACAGGGTGTTACAGTACAGAGTCATCGTGGAGGCTATATACAGGGTGTTACGGTACAGAGTCAATGTGGAGGCTATATACAGGGTGTTACGGTACAGAGTGAATGTGGAGGCTATATACAGGGTGTTACGGTACAGAGCCAATGTGCGGGGGCACTGGTTCGTCGAGGTAATATGTACATGTACATAGAGTTATTAAAGTGACTATGCATAGATAATAACAGAGAGTAGCAGCAGTATAAAAGGGGGTGGGGCAATGCAAATAGTCTGGGTAGCCATTTGATTGGCTCCTCTGTGTCTCTGTAGTATCATATATTCTAGTCTCTTTCTCCCATTTTTCTGCTAATCTTCAGACTGCACTGAGGCTGTCAGTCTCTTGCACGCGCATTGCTTCATCAGACGTTACTAAAGTAGATCAGTTTACCGTCTTTACACTCAAATCTGTCTGAATTTAACAAAACAACTCTGAAATTGTCTCTGAAATGTAGATTTTATAAATTCAGATTGATTAATCTCAACTGGTATTAGTTAATTCCACTGGCTAGAGACATGAATAGTACTATAGAATGAATGCGCTGAATTACTCATGTTATGTGTCACTTCCTTCACCCCTGTTTCATTGACTGGCGGTGTTTTCTGTTGTGACTCTGAGATCAGGTCAGTGTAACCACACTTTGCTATGGTTTGCTAAAAATGCACTTGTGAAAATTAAACAAATGTTTAAATCAGTCTCTTTTTGAATTGTTTTATTTCAAGTGTTTTGAGCGTAATGAATTCCTCGGATGGAGGGAGAGAGCTTCTATGTGAAAGTCGAAAATATTCACATTTTTTAAATTAGGATTTTATTCTCGGGGATTGGGTGAGACGCCTTCCTCTCATGAATATGCAGCAACGGCCAGGGAAGTGGCCAGGTACTTCAGTTCAGTGTTTACATTGTCATAAATGTACCAGCATTTTCTCTGCACTGTTGCACCTCTTTAAAAAGTGAGTGTGAAGGTTGTAAAATATATATAAAAAATATTATATGAATCGGGTATATATTGATGTTAAGACATGGCAACATGTCTTTTGTGCATTTTATAGCTCATATCAAATCAGTCATAAAATCGCCCCCAAAAAATCACAATAGTAACCATCTCGCGATACTTCCCTTTGAGTGATGGAACATGTAGCTGGGTAATCTTCAGGAGTAGTAGGCTCAAACGATAATGTTGTATAAATCACCTCCTAATGGGAATTTTTTTTGACACAACTGACCAGGAAATACACGTTAAAATGTTTCTGTTGATACATTTCCGCTGCACATTCCCTTGAAGAGCAGATGAGAGCAGGTTCTGACGAGGCAAACACAAGAACCTCTTCCCCTCTAGCTCGTTGTTGTTGAGATAATTGTCTCTCTCTCTCTTCCATTTCTCTCCCCTCCCATTTCTCTCTCTCCCCTCCCATTTCTATCTCTCCCTATCTCTCTGCCTCCGCTCTCTCTCCTCCCATTTCTCTCTCTCCTCCCATTTCTCTCTCCCTGTCTCTCTCTCTCCCCTCCAATTTCTCTCTCTCCCTATCCCACTCCTTTTCTCTCCAACTATCTATCTTTTTACCCTCTCACAATCTCCCTTCCTCAGTGAGTGTACCTGCCCAGTAGGCCCTACAGATCTCAGTCCTCCATGGCGTCTGGGGTTGGGCAGGCGGAGGAGGACGATGTGGCAGCAGGGACTTCATCAGGCCTGGCCAAGCCACTTCACCTCCAGCACCTGGAGAGATCCCTACGCCTCGACGCCTTCCTCTGTCAGACTGCCTCAGTCTTCCGCAGAGCCCTATCTAGGAAAAGTACAGTTATTTACAATGCATTACAACAGAACAGCGATTATATTTAGGTACTATACAATATGAATTACAACAACACATTACAACAGAACAGCGATTATATTTAGGTACTATACAATATGAATTACAACAACACATTACAACAGAACAGAGATTATATTTAGGTACTATACAATATGAATTACAACAACACATTACAACAGAACAGAGATTATATTTAGGTACTATACAATATGAATTACAACAACACATTACAACAGAACAGAGACATATGTTGGCACAATAACATTTCATGTGACCTGCACCTGTTCTATGTGAGGTTAGATTTAAGGGCCCGTGATGTTGATTTTGGGGCCTTTGCACTCCGCTGGGAAAATATTCAAGTGGAAACTCTTAACCAGTGTTGTAAATCCTCTTTGTGGCTAGATGGCGCTATACTTTAGTTTTCTTCTTCTAGCATGACCAGAAGGTCAACAACAGAGTCAGCACCGGGGATTTCTCTGCAGCCTGGAATTAATGCTAAATGTCCTTTATTGATGTGACTTGGATGACCCTGGTCTTATGTGTATATGGTTTTCATATCACAGTGATGACAGCGATGATGGTGGACTGAGGGAGGGGCCTTCTCTGGGGCTGATCAATCAGCGCGTGGCGCTGATTAAAGGATGGGTCCTGTGACCCGAAGGAGGAGGGGCTTGTTACCGAGGGAAACACCCTCAATGGAGCTCTACTACAAGGTGAATATGAGCTTAGTGAGAGTTCACCTGGAAGATTCAATTAGTTCACCAGGAAGGTTCAATTAGTTAACCAGGAAGGTTTAATTAGTTCACCTGGAAGGTTCAATTAGTTCACCTGGAAGGGTCAATTAGTTCACCTGGAAGGGTCAATTAGTTCAGCTGGAAGGTTACATTAGTTCACCTGGAAGGTTACATTAGTTTACCTGGAAGGTTACATTAGTTCACCTGGAAGGGTCAATTAGTTCACCTGGAAGGGTCAATTAGTTCAGCTGGAAGGGTAAATTAGTTCACCTGGATAGATCAAATAGTTCACCTGGAAGGTTCCATTAGTTCACCTGGAAGGTTCCATTAGTTCACCTGGAAGGTTCCATTAGTTCACCTGGAAGGTTCAAACAGTTGCATGCACCTTAAAGCTGCAATGTGTAGCATTTGGGCGTCCCGACTAAAGGTGTCATTCTCATTGAAAGCAAGTCTAAGAAGCGGTAGATCTGTTCTGTGTGCTCTACTTCTATGCTTCCTTTTCTTATATTTCGTTTTTGCATCTTTTACTTTCAGTTTTGTACACCAGCTGAAAATACAATATGTTTGGTTGTGGAAAATATATTTCACAGCGGTTAAGATGGTACAATGATTCTCTACACTACACTATCTTATTTTGTCACATAAACTGAAATTAGGCGAATATTAAGAATTGTATCAACCAGGAAATGGTGGAGTGATTTCTGCATAGTGTACCTTTAAAAGAGTCCACTCCCTACCAGCTGTTGTATCGTGTATATGATCGTACTGTTACAGGATATGCTTTAGAAGGAATTTGGATTCCAAGGTGTAATCTCAGATTAATTGTAAACATTGACTCCATACAAGTGCAATATCCTGTATCAATATCCAATCTCACACAGACCTTTATTCACTGCCATTAATTCTCTATTTCACACTTCCTGCTCTCATTCTCTCTCCACAGAACACAAGGCAGACAAAGCCAGGCTATACAACATATCCAAGCTGAAGAAGAGCAGGAAATGGATCAAGCTATTTTGCATGGCTTTATGATTGAGTGTCTAATATTAAGTTTCCCAAACAAAAAATCTAGCCTTGGACAAAAAATAAATACATTCTCTGGATGTATCTGAATTGTTCCTCATCCTCTTCCCCCCCCCCCCGCCATACGAGTATCCTGTTGAGTGATGACACCAGTTAGTCAGACACAGAGGACTCGGACTTCAGTCTGTCCAGATAAGAGCTACAAGGCATGCTCAGACTGCACCGGTTCATCAGGGAGCACCAGAACAAGTTCCACAACGACCCGAGAGGTACATACACACACATTTATGGAACACTACACACTCATATATAGACACACACACACACACATTTATGGAACACTACACACTCACAGAAGTACACACTCATTTATAGGTACACACACACACACACACACACACACACACACACACACACACACACACACACACACACACACACACACACACACACACACACACACACACACACACACACACACACACACTGTGATAGCATTGACTGAACTATGAAGACCCTGTTCAGTTTGTGTTGTAACTGTTCTCACCCCTCCTCAGCTGCAGCAGTGTCAGTGTGATAGAACACAACTGCTCTCCTCCCAAGGTACGCTGGGTAGTGTAGTCTGAGACGGCTATAAGAGTCATGGTGATAAATGTAGGAGTGGGTGGAGGTCTTTGTAAATCTGTGAGTTGTTGTGAACTGTCGGTGGTGGAAAAAAGTACTCAATTCGCATACTTGAGTAAAAGTAAAGATCCCTTAATAGAAAATGACTCAAGTAAAAGTGAAAGTCACCCAGTAAAATACTACTTGAGTAAAAGTCAAAGTACAGTATATGGTTTTAAATATACTTAAGCATCAAAAGTAAAAGTATAATGGCACGACTATCTATTTTTTTATGTACTGATGGCCAGGGTCACACTCCAACACTCTGATATCATTTACAAACTAAGTATTTGTGTTTAGTGAGTCTACCAGATCAGAGACAGTAGATGACCAGGGATGTTCTCTTGATAAGTGGGTGATTTGGACGATTTTCCTGTCCTGCTAAGCAAACAAAATGTAACGAATACTTTTGGGTGTCAGGGAAAATGTATGGAGTAAAAAGTACATTATTTTATTTAGGAATGTAGTGAAGTAAAAGTTGTCAAAAACATAAATAAACTCAGGAAAAAAAGAAACGTCCTCTCACTGTCAACTGCGTTTATTTTCAGCAAACTTAACATGTGTAGATATTTGTATGAACATTACAAGGTTCAACAACTGAGACATAAACTGAACAAGTTGCACAGACATGTGACTAACAGAAAGTAACAGTCAGTATCTGGTGATGAGCAGGGACCCTGGGCATCTTTCTTTTGGTGTTTTTCAGAGTCAGTAGAAAGGCCTCTTTAGTGTCCTAAGTTCTCACAACTGTGACCTTAATTGCCTACCATCTGTAAGGCACTGGAGGCACGGTAGTGACTGGAGGCACGGTAGTGACTGGAGGCACGGTAGTGACTGGAGGCACGGTAGTGACTGGAGGCACGGTAGTGACTGGAGGCACGGTAGTGACTGGAGGCACGGTAGTGACTGGACTGGAGGCACGGTAGTGACTGGAGGAACGGTAGTGACTGGACTGGAGGCACGGTAGTGACTAGAGGCACAGTAGTGACTGGAGGCACGGTAGTGACTACCGTCCCTTGTTTGAATCCAGGCTGCATCACCTCCGGCCATGATTGGGAGTCCCATAGTGCGGCGCACAGTTGGCCCAGCGTCGTCCGGGTTTGGCCGGGGTAGGCGTCATTGTAAATAGGAATTTGTTCTTAACTGACTTGCCTAGTTACATTTACATTTAAGTCATTTAGCAGACGCTCTTATCCAGAGCGACTTACAAATTGGATATATATACACTGCTCAAAAAAATAAAGGGAACACTTAAACAACACAATGTAACTCCTAAGTGGACAGTTTGATTTCACAGAAGTGTGATTGACTTGGAGTTACATTGTGTTGTTTAAGTGTTCCCTTTATTTTTTTGAGCAGTGTATATATTTAACCAAGCAAGTCTGTTAAGAACAAATTCTTATTTTCAATGACGGCCTAGGAACAGTGGGTTAACTGCCTTGTTCAGGGGCAGAACGACAGATTTTTACCTTGTCAGCTCGGGGATTCGAACTTGAAACCTTTCGGTTACTAGTCCAACGCTCTAACCACTAGGCTACCTGCCGCCCCAGCTAGTTAAATAAAAAATATAAAAAAATATAATGAGAGAGGTGAGACTGGGGGAGCACAACCTGCTATACAAACAATAGTTCTACTGACTTCTATATGTCACACAGCGTTTACTCAGTGAGCTCCTCAACCGGAAGTACTCCAGTACAATAACTGACGTGGCCTGTAAAACAACTGGCCTGTTTAACAACTGGCCTGTAAAACAACTGGCCTGTTAAACAACTGGCCTGTTAAACAACTGGGCTGTAAAACAACTGGCCTGTTAAACAACTGGCCTGTAAAACAACTGGCCTGTTAAACAACTGGCCTGTTAAACAACTGGCCTGTAAAACAACTGGCCTGTAAAACAACTGGCCTGTAAAACAACTGGCCTGTAAACAACTGGCCTGTAAAACAACTGGCCTGTAAAACAACTGGCCTGTTAAACAACTGGCCTGTAAAACAACTGGCCTGGAAAACAACTGGCCTGTTAAACAACTGGGCTGTAAAACAACTGGCCTGTAAAACAACTGTCCTGTTAAACAACTGGCCTGTAAAACAACTGGCCTGTAAAACAACTGGGCTATAAAATGTAAAATGAGTGTTTGCTTAATTCCATAATACACCATAAAACTTACCTCATTATCCCAGGACAACCCTCATATCTCCAGTTGTCTCCTTCCAGGTGAAACGTCAGCTGTGTAAACTGAACTTCCTGATCACCCAGACGGAACTGTACGGGGGGGGGGGGGGGGGGGGGGTGGTGGTGGGGGGGGGGGGGCAAGGGTCCTGGGGTGGAGGGAGAGGAGGAGGAGGAGGAGGGGGGACAGGAGGACATTCTCAACAAGCTGGATGATACCTCCTCTCACAGCCAGATGGACATTGGTCGAGGGGTGATGTTCAGCGTTGGACAGGAGGACTAGAGTAATGATTGCTACTTTAACATTCTAAATAACACAGTCAGGTTAATTAATAGTCAAATCCAATCATAATTGATTGATTACTTGGATCTCAAGTGGAGTCTTCTTGTGTGCTTGACCGTGAAGAGGTCCATTACACTTTTTGTGAAATGAAGTTCAGTTGTCATTGTGTTCAATTGTTGTCCGTCTCAGATGGTGAAAACTACAAGTCTCAGGCCCGAAGGAACGCTAAAGAGGCCTACGAGATGCACCAGGCCAGAGTAAGTACCGGTATTACCTCCAACACCCCATCATCATGAGGTCCATAATGATGACCCACGTACACCAGAGGAGGCTGGTGGGAAGAGATATGTGAGGACAGGCTCATTGTAATGACCGGAATGGAGTTAATTTAACATTATTAAACATACCCCGTTCCATTTATTCCATCCCGTCCATTAGAATGAGCCCACCCTCCTATAGCTCCTCCCACCAGCCACCGCTGACAGACATGAAAACTGACCAGCATTTTCAAAGCAGACTTAAGTCCTCTAGATGCGTCTCTTTGACAAGGAGGCTAAGGACAGTCGCTGTGCCTCCCTTCACCAGGCCAGTGGGAGGTCAGGGTTCGGGGAGAGCTACAAGCCTGTCTAACCCTTCTATCCAGGCTGGAGTGGACATCCCCCATTCAACCATCTTCAAAGGGAAACTGAAGGGCTATCAGCTCAAAGGCATGAACTGGCTGGCTAACCTCTACGAACAGGTGCGTAAGAGAAGCTTCAAAAGATAAACTTCTCTTTCTCTGTGTCTCTCTCTCTCTCTCTCTCTCTGTGTCTCTCTCTCTCTCTCTCTCTCTCTCTCTCTCTCTCTCTGTCTCTCTCTATCTCTGTGTCTATCTCTGTGTCTCTCTCTCTCCTTTCTCTCATATCTCTCATATCTCTCTCTCTCTCTCTCTCTCTCTCTCTCTCTCTCTCTCTCTCTCTGTCTCTCTCTATCTCTGTGTCTATCTCTGTGTCTCTCTCTCTCTCTCTCTCTCTCTCTCTCTCTCTCTCTCTCTCTCATATCTCTTACATTTTTCATGTAGGGTATTAATGGTATCCTAGCAGATGAGCTGGGTCTGGGGAAGACTGTTCAGAGCACCGCCCTGCTGGGGCCCCTGGCTGAGGTAAGCTCTCACACCTAGCTCAAATACAAACTAAATGTCAAATACTGTTTGCCTGGTGAAATGGAACATGACGTACAAATGAACAAACCAAACATTGGATGAACTCAAAAGTACTCTCTATTGTGTTTGCACTTTGGATGCAAAAGCTGCAATGTCTCATTGTTGAGAAAGAACGAGTGGAAAAAAAACGTGTCATTCTTTTTTTATGGACAATTGTTGATGAATGGGACCATTCCAGCTGCATCCATGACATAATTGCATGAGTCTCTCTGAACCTAAGTTGCTTATAAATGCAAGGGGAAGTAGAGGGACATTTGGAGAATGTCAGTCTACTGTTTCGAGCCCTTGTCCCGTAGGAAGACAACTGTGCCTTGTCGCCAAGCGTTTTCTGTTTTTAATACACACACACACCTGTTGTGGTGACTGACTGAGTGTGGTCCTACTGACCTGTACAGCGTGACAACGTCTGGGGTCCGTTCCTCATCATCTCTCCCGCCTCCACGTTGAATAACTGGCAACAGGAGTTTACACTGCTAACCTGACACCAACTGCACCTTAGGAGACATATGGATATAGCAGGGAAATGTTCCCCTCTTTCATTCTCTGTCTTCTCCTGTCCTCGGCTGTTTTCTTACTTTGTTCCCCCCCCCCCCATCCCACCGATCCTCTCTTTCTCTCAGTTAATTCACTGTGTTGTAGATGTGAGGGGTTAATTGACTGTGTTGTAGATGTGAGGGGTTAATTGACTGTGTTGTAGATGTGAGGGGTTAATTCACTGTGTTGTAGATGTGAGGGGTTAATTGACTGTGTTGTAGATGTGAGGGGTTAATTGACTGTGTTGTAGATGTGAGGGGTTAATTGACTGTGTTGTAGATGTGAGGGGTTAATTCACTGTGTTGTAGATGTGAGGGGTTAATTGACTGTGTTGTAGATGTGAGGGGTTAATTCACTGTGTTGTAGATGTGAGGGGTTAATTCACTGTTTTGTAGATGTGAGGGGTTAATTCACTGTTTTGTAGATGTGAGGGGTTAATTCACTGTTTTGTACAGTATATGTGAGGGGGGTGCGGCATGTCAACCAGCTTGTATCAAAGGCCTGGCATCTTGCCACACACCCTCCTCTTCCTCCTCTCTCCTCCTTCTCCACACCCTCCTCTTCCTCCTCTCTCCTCCTTCTCCACACCCTCCTCTTCCTCCTCTCTCCTCCTCCGTCACTGTTGGCTGTTTCTCAGAAGATAGTAAATCAAAAGTTTCCCCATGGTAACGAGGTGTTAACAAATGTCAGATGAATATCAGTTAGTTCCTGGGGAACGAGACGGGCATAGAAACTGACCCAACAACAATGGAAACACACACACAATGGAGCCTCAGCCGGTACGCCTGATTCATTAAGTCTCACATCAACAATCTCCAGTCAGAGTTCACATGTTTTCTGGACAAACAAGAAGGAGATTTTGTAAAAGGACATTGTATGAAAACTAAAAAAGTTCTCTTTTATACTGAAACAAGTATTGTTGCAGCTTGTACATTTAAAAACACTGTTGTGATAAGACAAATGTTTTATTTATTTATTTTACACAGGAGAACTCCTTTTAAATATTTAAATAAATGTAGTCAATAGTTGCTATAGAAACATTGAGAGCACCTTCCTAATATTGAGTTGCACCCCCTTTTGCCCTCAGAACAGCCTCAATTCGTCGGGGCATCGACTCTACAAGATGTCTGGCCCATGTTGACTCCAATGCTTCCCACAGTTTTGTCTAGTTGGCTGGATGTTCTTTGGGTGTTGTACCGTTCTTGATACACACGGGAAACTGTCGAGTGTGGAAAAACTCAGCAGCGTTGCAGTTCTTGACACAAACCGGTGTGCCTGGCACCTACTACCATACAGGGTTCAAATGCACTTAAATATTTTGTCTTACCCATTCACCCTCTGAATGATACATATACACAATTAATCTCTCAATTGTGTCAAGGCGTAAAAATCCTTCTTTAACCCGTCTCCTCCCCTTCATCTACACTGATTGAAGGTGATTTAACCAGTGACATCAATAAGGGATCATATCTTTCACCTGGATTCACCTGGTCAGTCTATGTCATGGACAGAGCAGGTGTTCTTCAGTTTTGTAAACTCTGTGTGCTTACCTTGTGTAATGTTTGTCCTTCAGGTGTTGCCATACTAGGGGAACCCTCACGACAGGAAGGTGATCAGGACGTTCTGGAGCCCGGAGAGCCAATGGCACATTCACTATGTGTTTTACAATAAGTGACGATGCAATATTCTAAGAGCCGTGAAGGCTGAGTTGGTAACTGGATCTAAACTAAGTCATCCTACTGAACAACCTATGCCCTTGTAACAGTATAACTTTATGGCGTCCCCTCGCTCCGGGCGCGAACCAGGGACCCTCTGCACACATCAACAACAGTTACCCACGAAGCGTCGTTACCCATCGCTCCACAAAGGCCGCGGCTTCAAGGTTTCAGAGCAAGTGACGTCACCGACTGAAAGGCTGCTAGCGCGCACCACCGCTACCTAGCTAGCCATTTCACATCGGTTACACCCTCGTCTCCCCCTGTAGAAAACCCTGTACACCCAGAATTATACCGTGTTCACACTATAGCTTGGGTATTTAACAACTATTGTTCTTTTCTGGTTGTAAAAACTCCAGTGGAACGTAACTTAAGTCAGGGAAATAAAGTCTTAGCTTGGCTCACTGTGAATCAAGTCAACCCAAAGAGCCATGTCTATACCCTGAAAACTTATCTAGACTGTATGGAACAAAAGGGTCTGGTCTGGTCTGGTCTGGTCTGGTCTGGTCTGGTCTGGTCTGGTCTGTCTGTCTGTCTGTCTGTCTCTCACACACACACTCTTTCTCTCCTAACCTCTCTCTCCAGTTTCTCAATTTAAGGGCTTTATTGGCATGGGAAACATATGTTAACATTGCCAAAGCAAGTGAAGTAGATAATAAACAATAAAAATGAACAGTAATTATTACACTCACAAAAGTTCCAAAAGAATAAAGACATTTCAAATGTCATATTATGTCTATATACAGTGTTGTAATGATGTTCAAATAGTTAAAGGGAATATAAATAAACATAAATATGGGTTGTATTTACAAAGGTGTTTGTTCTTCACTGGTTGACCTTTTCTCGTGGCTTGCTGCTGTGATGTCACACTGTGGTATTTCACCCAGTAGATATGGGAGTTTATCAAAATTGGATTTGTTTTCGAATTCTTTGTGGATCTGAGGGAAATATGTGTCTCTAATATGGTCATACATTGGGCAGGAGGTTAGGAAGTGCAGCTCGGTTTCCACCTCATTTTGTGGGCAGTGTGCACATAGCCTGTCTTCTCTTGAGAGCCAAGTCTTCCTACGGCGGCCTTTCTCAATAGCAAGGCTATGCTCACTGAGTCTGTACTTTCCTTACGTTTGTGTCAGTCACAGTGGTCAGGTATTCTGCCAGTTATTCTACTCTTAACAAAACGGATCAAACTAGCATTCTAGATGGCTCAGTTTTGTTCATTCTTTCCAATGTGTCAAGTAAATATATTTTTGTTATCTCATGATTTGGTTGGGTCTAATTGTGTTGCTGTCTATCCCACTGTAACAGATCCCACCCCCCAACTGTAACAGACCCCCCCCCCCCACTGTAACAGATCTCTCTCCCTCACTGTAACAGATCTCTCTCCCCACTGTAACAGATCTCTCTCCCCCACTGTAACAGATCTCTCCACCCCACTGTAACAGATCTCTCTCCCCCACTGTAACAGATCTCTCTCCCCCACTGTAACAGATCCCCCCCCCCACTGTAACAGATCTCTGTCCCCACTGTAACAGATCTCCCCCCCCCCACTGTAACAGATCTCTCTCCCCCACTGTAACAGATCTCTCTCCCCCACTGTAACAGATCTCTCTCCCCACTGTAACAGATCTCCCCCCCCACTGTAACAGATCTCCCCCCCCCACTGTAACAGATCTCCCCCCCCCACTGTAACAGATCTCCCCCCACTGTAACAGATCTCCCCCCCCCACTGTAACAGATCTCCCCCCCCCCCATTGTAACATATCTCCCCCCCACTGTAACAGATCTCCCCCCCACTGTAACAGATCTCCCCCCCCACTGTAACAGATTGCTGTCCCCCACTGTAACAGATCGCTGTCCCCCACTGTAACAGATCTCTCTACCCCACTGTAACAGATCCCCCCCCCACTGTAACAGATCTCCCCCCACTGTAACAGATCTCTCTCCCCCACTGTAACAGATCTCTCCCCCCAATGTAACAGATCTCTCTCCCCCACTGTAACAGATCTCCCCCCCACTGTAACAGATCTCCCCCCCACTGTAACAGATCTCCCCCCCACTGTAACAGATCTCCCCCCACTGTAACAGATCTCTCTCCCCCACTGTAACAGATCTCCCCCCCACTGTAACAGATCTCTCCCCCCCACTGTAACAGATCTCTCCCCCCCACTGTAACAGATCTCTCTCCCCCACTGTAACAGATCTCTCTCCCCACTGTAACAGATCTCTCTCCCCCACTGTAACAGATCTCTCCACCCCACTGTAACAGATCTCTCTCCCCCACTGTAACAGATCTCTCTCCCCCACTGTAACAGATCTCCCCCCCCACTGTAACAGATCTCCCCCCCCACTGTAACAGATCTCTCTCCCCCACTGTAACAGATCTCTCTCCCCCACTGTAACAGATCTCTCTCCCCACTGTAACAGATCTCCCCCCCACTGTAACAGATCTCCCCCCCCCCCACTGTAACAGATCTCCACCCCCCCACTGTAACAGATCTCCCCCCCACTGTAACAGATCTCCCCCCCCCACTGTAACAGATCTCCCCCCCCCCATTGTAACAGATCTCCCCCCCACTGTAACAGATCTCCCCCCCACTGTAACAGATCTCCCCCCCACTGTAACAGATTGCTGTCCCCCACTGTAACAGATTGCTGTCCCCCACTGTAACAGATCGCTGTCCCCCACTGTAACAGATCTCTCTCCCCCACTGTAACAGATCCCCCCCCCACTGTAACAGATCCCCCCCCCCCCACTGTAACAGATCTCTCCCCCCCACTGTAACAGATCTCTCTCCCCCACTGTAACAGATCTCCCCCCCACTGTAACAGATCTCCCCCCCACTGTAACAGATCTCCCCCCCACTGTAACAGATCTCCCCCCCACTGTAACAGATCTCCCCCCACTGTAACAGATCTCTCTCCCCCACTGTAACAGATCTCCCCCCCACTGTAACAGATCTCTCCCCCCACTGTAACAGATCTCTCCCCCCACTGTAACAGATCTCTCCACCCCAATGTAACAGATCTCTCTCCCCCACTGTAACAGATCTCTCCACCCCACTGTAACAGATCTCTCTCCCCCACTGTAACAGATCTCTCCCCCCCACTGTAACAGATCTCTCTCCCCCACTGTAACAGATCTCTCTCCCCCACTGTAACAGATCTCTCTCCCCCACTGTAACAGATCTCTCTCCCCCACTGTAACAGATCTCTCTCCCCCACTGTAACAGATCTCTCTCCCCCACTGTAACAGATCTCTCTCCCCCACTGTAACAGATCTCTCTCCCCACTGTAACAGATCTCTCTCCCCCACTGTAACAGATCTCTCTCCCCACTGTAACAGATCTCTCTCCCCCACTGTAACAGATCTCTCCCCCCCACTGTAACAGATCTCTCCCCCCCACTGTAACAGATCCCCCCCCCCCCACTGTAACAGATCTCTCTCCCTCACTGTAACAGATCTCTCTCCCCACTGTAACAGATCTCTCTCCCCCACTGTAACAGATCTCTCCACCCCACTGTAACAGATCTCTCTCCCCCACTGTAACAGATCTCTCTCCCCCACTGTAACAGACCCCCCCCACTGTAACAGATCTCTGTCCCCACTGTAAAAAGATCTCCCACCCCCCCACTGTAACAGATCTCTCTCCCCCACTGTAACAGATCTCTCTCCCCCACTGTAACAGATCTCTCTCTCCACTGTAACAGATCTCCCCCCACTGTAACAGATCCCCCCCCCCCCCCACTGTAACAGATCTCCCCCCCACTGTAACAGATCTCCCCCCCACTGTAACAGATCTCCCCCCCCCACTGTAACAGATTTCCCCCCCCCATTGTAACAGATCTCCCCCCCCACTGTAACAGATCACCCCCCCCCGGTAACAGATCTCCCCCCCCACTGTAACAGATTGCTGTCCCCCACTGTAACAGATCGCTGTCCCCCACTGTAACAGATCTCTCTACCCCACTGTAACAGATCCCCCCCCCCCACTGTAACAGATCTCCCCCCCCCACTGTAACAGATCTCTCCCCCCCACTGTAACAGATCTCTCCCCCCCACTGTAACAGATCTCTCTCCCCCACTGTAACAGATCTCCCCCCCACTGTAACAGATCTCCCCCCCACTGTAACAGATCTCCCCCCCACTGTAACAGATCTCCCCCCCACTGTAACAGATCTCTCTCCCCCACTGTAACAGATCTCCCCCCCCACTGTAACAGATCTCTCCCCCCCACTGTAACAGATCTCTCCCCCCCACTGTAACAGATCTCTCTCCCTCACTGTAACAGATCTCTCTCCCCACTGTAACAGATCTCTCTCCCCCACTGTAACAGATCTCTCCACCCCACTGTAACAGATCTCTCTCCCCCACTGTAACAGATCTCTCTCCCCCACTGTAACAGACCCCCCCCCCACTGTAACAGATCTCTGTCCCCACTGTAAAAAGATCTCCCACCCCCCCACTGTAACAGATCTCTCTCCCCCACTGTAACAGATCTCTCTCCCCCACTGTAACAGATCTCTCTCTCCACTGTAACAGATCTCCCCCCCACTGTAACAGATCTCCCCCCCCCCCACTGTAACAGATCTCCCCCCCACTGTAACAGATCTCCCCCCCACTGTAACAGATCTCCCCCCCCCACTGTAACAGATTTCCCCCCCCATTGTAACAGATCTCCCCCCCCACTGTAACAGATCTCCCCCCCACTGTAACAGATCTCCCCCCCCACTGTAACAGATTGCTGTCCCCCACTGTAACAGATCGCTGTCCCCCACTGTAACAGATCGCTGTCCCCCACTGTAACAGATCCCCCCCCCCCACTGTAACAGATCTCCCCCCCCCCACTGTAACAGATCTCTCCCCCCCACTGTAACAGATCTCTCTCCCCCACTGTAACAGATCTCTCTCCCCCACTGTAACAGATCTCCCCCCCCACTGTAACAGATCTCCCCCCCACTGTAACAGATCTCCCCCCCACTGTAACAGATCTCCCCCCCACTGTAACAGATCTCTCTCCCCCACTGTAACAGATCTCCCCCCCCACTGTAACAGATCTCTCCCCCCCACTGTAACAGATCTCTCCCCCCCACTGTAACAGATCGCTGTCCCCCACTGTAACAGATTTCTCTCCCCACTGTAACAGATCTCTCTCCCCCACTGTAACAGATCTCTCCACCCCACTGTAACAGATCTCTCTCCCCCACTGTAACAGATCTCTCTCCCCCACTGTAACAGATCTCCCCCCCACTGTAACAGATCTCTGTCCCCACTGTAACAGATCTCCCCCCCCCCACTGTAACAGATCTCTCTCCCCCACTGTAACAGATCTCTCTCCCCCACTGTAACAGATCTCTCTCCCCACTGTAACAGATCTCCCCCCCCACTGTAACAGATCTCCCCCCCCCCACTGTAACAGATCTCCCCCCCCACTGTAACAGATCTCCCCCCCACTGTAACAGATCTCCCCCCCCACTGTAACAGATCTCCCCCCCATTGTAACAGATCTCCCCCCCACTGTAACAGATCTCTCCCCCCCACTGTAACAGATCTCCCCCCCACTGTAACAGATTGCTGTCCCCCACTGTAACAGATCGCTGTCCCCCACTGTAACAGATCTCTCTCCCCCACTGTAACAGACCCCCCCCCCACTGTAACAGATCCCCCCCCCCCCACTGTAACAGATCTCTCCCCCCCACTGTAACAGATCTCTCTCCCCCACTGTAACAGATCTCCCCCCCCACTGTAACAGATCTCCCTCCCACTGTAACAGATCTCCCCCCAACTGTAACAGATCTCCCCCCACTGTAACAGATCTCTCTCCCCCACTGTAACAGATCTCCCCCCCACTGTAACAGATCTCTCCCCCCCACTGTAACAGATCTCTCCCCCCCACTGTAACAGATCTCTCTCCCCCACTGTAACAGATCTCTCTCCCCCACTGTAACAGATCTCTCCACCCCAATGTAACAGATCTCTCTCCCCCACTGTAACAGATCTCTCCACCCCACTGTAACAGATCTCTCTCCCCCACTGTAACAGATCTCTCCCCCCCACTGTAACAGATCTCTCTCCCCCACTGTAACAGATCTCTCTCCCCCACTGTAACAGATCTCTCTCCCCCACTGTAACAGATCTCTCTCCCCCACTGTAACAGATCTCTCTCCCCCACTGTAACAGATCTCTCTCCCCACTGTAACAGATCTCTCCACCCCACTGTAACAGATCTCTCTCCCCCACTGTAACAGATCTCTCTCCCCCACTGTAACAGATCCCCCCCCCACTGTAACAGATCTCTGTCCCCACTGTAACAGATCTCCCCCCCCCACTGTAACAGATCTCTCTCCCCCACTGTAACAGATCTCTCTCCCCCACTGTAACAGATCTCTCTCTCCACTGTAACAGATCTCCCCCCCCACTTAAACAGATCCCCCCCCCCCCCCCCACTGTAACAGATCTCCCCCCCCACTGTAACAGATCTCCCCCCCACTGTAACAGATCTCCCCCCCCACTGTAACAGATCTCCCCCCCTCATTGTAACAGATCTCCCCCCCCACTGTAACAGATCTCCCCCCCACTGTAACAGATCTCCCCCCCACTGTAACAGATTGCTGTCCCCCACTGTAACAGATCGCTGTCCCCCACTGTAACAGATCTCTCTACCCCACTGTAACAGATCCCCCCCCCCACTGTAACAGATCTCCCCCCCCCACTGTAACAGATCTCTCCCCCCCACTGTAACAGATCTCTCTCCCCCACTGTAACAGATCTCCCCCCCACTGTAACAGATCTCCCCCCCACTGTAACAGATCTCCCCCCCACTGTAACAGATCTCCCCCCACTGTAACAGATCTCTCTCCCCCACTGTAACAGATCTCCCCCCCACTGTAACAGATCTCTCCCCCCACTGTAACAGATCTCTCCCCCCCACTGTAACAGATCTCTCTCCCCCACTGTAACAGATCTCTCTCCCCACTGTAACAGATCTCTCTCCCCCACTGTAACAGATCTCTCCACCCCACTGTAACAGATCTCTCTCCCCCCACTGTAACAGATCTCTCTCCCCCACTGTAACAGATCCCCCCCCCCACTGTAACAGATCTCCCCCCCCCCACTGTAACAGATCTCTCCCCCCTACTATAACAGATCTCTCTCCCCCACTGTAACATATCTCCCCCCCCACTGTAACAGATCTCCCCCCCACTGTAACAGATCTCCCCCCCACTGTAACAGATCTCCCCCCCACTGTAACAGATCTCCCCCCACTGTAACAGATCTCTCTCCCCCACTGTAACAGATCTCCCCCCCACTGTAACAGATCTCTCCCCCCCACTGTAACAGATCTCTCCCCCCCACTGTAACAGATCTCTCTCCCCCACTGTAACAGATCTCTCTCCCCCACTGTAACAGATCTCTCCCCCCCAATGTAACAGATCTCTCTCCCCCACTGTAACAGATCTCTCCACCCCACTGTAACAGATCTCTCTCCCCCACTGTAACAGATCTCTCCCCCCCACTGTAACAGATCTCTCTCCCCCACTGTAACAGATCTCTCTCCCCCACTGTAACAGATCTCTCTCCCCCACTGTAACAGATCTCTCTCCCCCACTGTAACAGATCTCTCTCCCCCACTGTAACAGATCTCTCTCCCCACTGTAACAGATCTCTCTCCCCCACTGTAACAGATCTCTCTCCCCCACTGTAACAGATCTCTCCCCCCCCACTGTAACAGATCTCTCCCCCCCACTGTAACAGATCTCTCTCCCCCCCACTGTAACAGATCTCTCCCCCCCACTGTAACAGATCTCTCTCCCCCACTGTAACAGATCTCTCTCCCCCACTGTAACAGATCTCTCTCCCCCACTGTAACAGATCTCTGTCCCCCCACTGTAACAGATCTCTCTCCCCCACTGTAACAGATCTCTCTCCCCCACTGTAACAGATCTCTCCCCCCCACTGTAACAGATCTCTCTCACCCCACTGTAACAGATCTCTCCCCCCACCGTAACAGATCTCCCCCCACTGTAACAGATCCCCCCCCACTGTAACAGATCTCTCTCCCCCACTGTAACAGATCTCTCTCCCCACTGTAACAGATCTCTCCCCCCACTGTAACAGATCTCTCCCCCCCACTGTAACAGATCTCTCTCCCCCCCACTGTAACAGATCTCTCTCCCCCCCACTGTAACAGATCTCTCTCCCCCACTGTAACAGATCTCTCTCCCCCCCACTGTAACAGATCTCTCTCCCCACTGTAACAGATCTCTCTCCCCACTGTAACAGATCTCTCCCCCCCACTGTAACAGATCCCCCCCCACTGTAACAGATCTCTCTCCCCACTGTAACAGATCTCCCCCCCACTGTAACAGATCTCCCCCCCACTGTAACAGATCTCCCCCCCACTGTAACAGATCTCCCCCCCACTGTAACAGATCTCTCCCCCCCACTGTAACAGATCTCTCCCCCCCACTGTAACAGATCTCTCCCCCCCACTGTAACAGATCTCCCCCCCCCCACTGTAACAGATCTCCCCCCCCCACTGTAACAGATCTCCCCCCCCCCCACTGTAACAGATCTCCCCCCCCCACTGTAACAGATCGCTGTCCCCCACTGTAACAGATCTCCCCCCCCACTGTAACAGATCTCTCTCCCCCACTGTAACAGATCCCCCCCCCCCCACTGTAACAGATCTCCCCCCCCCCACTGTAACAGATCTCTCTCCCCCACTGTAACAGATCTCTCCACCCCACTGTAACAGATCTCTCTCCCCCACTGTAACAGATCTCTCTCCCCCACTGTAACAGATCTCCCCCCCACTGTAACAGATCTCTGTCCCCACTGTAACAGATCTCCCCCCCCCCACTGTAACAGATCTCTCTCCCCCACTGTAACAGATCTCTCTCCCCCACTGTAACAGATCTCTCTCCCCACTGTAACAGATCTCCCCCCCACTGTAACAGATCTCCCCCCCACTGTAACAGATCCCCCCCCCCACTGTAACAGATCTCCCCCCCCCACTGTAACAGATCTCTCCCCCCACTGTAACAGATCTCCCCCCCACTGTAACAGATCTCCCCCCCCCATTGTAACAGATCTCCCCCCCCACTGTAACAGATCTCCCCCCCACTGTAACAGATCTCCCCCCCACTGTAACAGATTGCTGTCCCCCACTGTAACAGATCGCTGTCCCCCACTGTAACAGATCTCTCTCCCCCACTGTAACAGATCCCCCCCCCACTGTAACAGATCTCCCCCCCCCCACTGTAACAGATCTCTCCCCCCTACTATAACAGATCTCTCTCCCCCACTGTAACATATCTCCCCCCCCACTGTAACAGATCTCCCCCCCACTGTAACAGATCTCCCCCCCACTGTAACAGATCTCCCCCCCACTGTAACAGATCTCCCCCCACTGTAACAGATCTCTCTCCCCCACTGTAACAGATCTCCCCCCCACTGTAACAGATCTCTCCCCCCCACTGTAACAGATCTCTCCCCCCCACTGTAACAGATCTCTCTCCCCCACTGTAACAGATCTCTCTCCCCCACTGTAACAGATCTCTCCACCCCAATGTAACAGATCTCTCTCCCCCACTGTAACAGATCTCTCCACCCCACTGTAACAGATCTCTCTCCCCCACTGTAACAGATCTCTCCCCCCCACTGTAACAGATCTCTCTCCCCCACTGTAACAGATCTCTCTCCCCCACTGTAACAGATCTCTCTCCCCCACTGTAACAGATCTCTCTCCCCCACTGTAACAGATCTCTCTCCCCCACTGTAACAGATCTCTCTCCCCACTGTAACAGATCTCTCTCCCCCACTGTAACAGATCTCTCTCCCCCACTGTAACAGATCTCTCCCCCCCCACTGTAACAGATCTCTCCCCCCCACTGTAACAGATCTCTCTCCCCCCCACTGTAACAGATCTCTCCCCCCCACTGTAACAGATCTCTCTCCCCCACTGTAACAGATCTCTCTCCCCCACTGTAACAGATCTCTCTCCCCCACTGTAACAGATCTCTGTCCCCCCACTGTAACAGATCCCCCCCCCCACTGTAACAGATCTCTCTCCCCCACTGTAACAGATCTCTCTCCCCACTGTAACAGATCTCTCCCCCCCACTGTAACAGATCTCTCCCCCCCACTGTAACAGATCTCTCTCCCCCCCACTGTAACAGATCTCTCTCCCCCCCACTGTAACAGATCTCTCTCCCCCACTGTAACAGATCTCTCTCCCCCCCACTGTAACAGATCTCTCTCCCCACTGTAACAGATCTCTCTCCCCACTGTAACAGATCTCTCCCCCCCACTGTAACAGATCCCCCCCCCCACTGTAACAGATCTCTCTCCCCACTGTAACAGATCTCCCCCCCACTGTAACAGATCTCCCCCCCACTGTAACAGATCTCCCCCCCACTGTAACAGATCTCCCCCCCACTGTAACAGATCTCTCCCCCCACTGTAACAGATCTCTCCCCCCCACTGTAACAGATCTCTCCCCCCCACTGTAACAGATCTCCCCCCCCCCACTGTAACAGATCTCCCCCCCCCCACTGTAACAGATCTCCCCCCCCCCCCACTGTAACAGATCTCCCCCCCCCACTGTAACAGATCGCTGTCCCCCACTGTAACAGATCTCCCCCCCCACTGTAACAGATCTCTCTCCCCCACTGTAACAGATCCCCCCCCCCCCCACTGTAACAGATCTCCCCCCCCCACTGTAACAGATCTCTCTCCCCCACTGTAACAGATCTCCCCCCCCCCCCACTGTAACAGATCTCCCCCCCACTGTTACAGATCGCTGTCCCCCACTGTAACAGATCTCCCCCCCACTGTAACAGATCTCTCTCCCCCACTGTAACAGATCTCCCCCCCCACTGTAACAGATCTCTCTCCCCCACTGTAACAGATCTCCCCCCCCCCACTGTAACAGATCTCCCCCCCCCCACTGTAACAGATCCCCCCCCCCCCACTGTAACAGATCTCCCCCCCCTACTGTAACAGATCTCTCCCCCCCATTGTAACAGATCTCTCTCCCCCCCATTGTAACAGATCTCTCTCCCCCACTGTAACAGATCCCCCCCCCCACTGTAACAGATCTCCCCCCACTGTAACAGATCTCTCTCCCCAACTGTAACATATCTCCCCTCCCCCCACTGTAACAGATCTCCCCCCCTCCCACTGTAACAGATCTCTCTCCCCCACTGTAACAGATCTCTCCCCCCCACTGTAACAGATCTCTCTCCCTCCACTGTAACAGATCTTTCCCCCACACTGTAACAGATCTCTCCCCACTGTAACAGATCTCTCTCCCCCCACTGTAACAGATCTCTCTCCCCCACTGTAACATCTCCCCCCCCACTGTAACAGATCTCTCCCCCCCACTGTAACAGATCTCCCCCCCCACTGTAACAGATCTCTCTCCCTCCACTGTAACAGATCTCTCTCCCCACTGTAACAGATCTCTCTCCCCACTGTAACAGATCTCTGTCCCCCACTGTAACAGATCTCTCTCCCCACTGTAACAGATCTCTGTCCCCTCTGTAACAGATCTCTCTCCCCCACTGTAACAGATCTCTCTCCCCCACTGTAACAGATCTCCCCCCCCACTGTAACAGATCTCCCCCCCCTCCCACTGTAACAGATCTCCCCCCCCTCCCGCTGTAACAGATCTCTCCCCCCCACTGTAACAGATCTCTCTCCCCCACTGTAACAGATCTCCCCCCCCCACTGTAACAGATCTCTCCCCCCCACTGTAACAGATCTCTCCCCCCCACTGTAACAGATCTCTCTCCCCCACTGTAACAGATCTCCCCCCACTGTAACAGATCTCTCTCCCCCACTGTAACAGATCTCTCTCCCCCACTGTAACAGATCTCTCCCCCCCACTGTAACAGATCTCTCTTCCTCCACTGTAACAGATCTTTCCCCCACACTGTAACAGATCTCTCCCCACTGTAACAGATCTCTCTCCCCCCACTGTAACAGATCTCTCTCCCCCACTGTAACATCTCTCCCCCCCACTGTAACAGATCTCTCCCCCCCACTGTAACAGATCTCTCCCCCCCACTGTAACAGATCTCTCTCCCTCCACTGTAACAGATCTCTCTCCCCACTGTAACAGATCTCTGTCCCCCACTGTAACAGATCTCTCCCCACTGTAACAGATCTCTGTCCCCACTGTAACAGATCTCTCTCCCCCACTGTAACAGATCCCCCCCCCCCACTGTAACATATTTCCCCCCCCACTGTAACAGATTTCCCCCCCCCCACTGCAACAGATCTCTCTCCCCACTGTAACAGATCTCTCCCCCCCACTGTAATTTTAACACTGTGGGCTGAGGAACTGCCTATGTCCCACCACTAGGTGGTGCTGTGGGTCTGTCAATGTAGACTTGTTTCTCTCTCACAGCCATTCTGATAGTCATCCCACTACCAACAGAAAGTGGAGGTCCATCAGATTGTTTTATTGATGGTGTGTCTGTCTCCAGAACCTGATGTTGATCTGTCCCAGCCCAGGTCTGATGGGTCACAGTGATGTTCTGGTCCACAGTCGATGCTCTGCCAAATCCACCATCCTACAACTAGGCCAGCTACCCAACTTCCTGCCCACTGCCATGCCCAGGGTAAGGCCTCACTGTGTGTTTAGAGAGAGAGAATAAGAGAGAGAGAGTGTGTGTGTTTTTATTTTAGGAAGGTAAATAAATACGTGGTCCGACAGAGGAAATACAGAAGGCAGGAGACCTTTTTAGAAGTCACTGTTCGTTTAGATTTCAGCTGGATGCCGCCACCGGGGGTTCACACAACACATGTCACGCAGATATAAGCCTGCTCATTGTTGCACGTTTCCAAAGACAACACACCCTCCCCTCCCCCAACACGCAACCTGCTGCACTGTCTCTCGCACGCACGCACGCACGCACGTACGCACGCACACACACACACTCACTCACACACTCACACTCACACTCACACTCACACTCATTCACACACACACACACACCTTGGTGATTCACTGATCACAGCTTCCACGTCAACAGAGACGTGGAAGCTTTGCTCTCTCAACTTCATTCTAGACCCCTTCAGTCTCTGTGGACTATTTTGGGTTAATTAGTTTGACCAAAACAGCAACGTCAGAGAGAATCCCCTAGCTATCTTCGAATGCTCTGTTGTGACCTAATAAATCCCACAGTTGTCGCCTCAGTTTTTGCGCCCCTTTTCCTTTCAGCTTGTGCAGTCCGCTCTTTAGACCTGTTCTGCCCACAGTTGGCAGAGCAGAGACCCAGGCAGGCGCCAGAGTGGCAGCACGTCCATGGGAACCTGATAACACATATTATTTATTATCACAGAAGAACTAGGGCCTGTGACCTTGGTTGACCTTTTGTGGCATAGCTTGTTCATAGAGTCCCCATTTAGGCCTGCGAGCCTCTCTGAGCCAAAATACGTCTGTAACGTGTCTGAGATCAGACAAGAAGGAAGGAAGGAGGGTTATACTGGCTGATGAGAGAGAGGGAGGAGACGATAGTGTGGATACAGAGAAGGACACAGAATGGGCCCTGGTCTTTATGAATCACCCAAGCAAGACATATTGTTAGCTAAACCCAACCCTACTCATGTGTTCCTCTGTGGAACAACAACCCTACTCATGTGTTCCTCTGTGGAACAACAAATAGTTGATTTGTCAAGTTGGAGTCGTGAGACCTGACCTAGGGGTCCTGGCTGGCTGGCACAATGAACTAATGAGAGGTTACAGTCATGTCCCCAGTGACATATTGAGGGTGGCTCTGAAAGGAGATTTATAGAAGGGGAGATCAAAAATCAAAGGGATCAAATCAACATCTGAACATTTCATCAGAATGACAAATAATTCTCCTGTTTGGTTCCCTAGGTAACATGGGTTCCCATGGAGCGGTACTGTGACGACCGCAGCGCTGAGTACGAGCGGCGGGTGACGCGGACGGGAGGGGGGCTCGGCCGTCTAGCAGCGCTTACTGCATGGCCCCCCCTGATTTGGCTTCTGAGTGACTGTCTAGAGCCAATGCCTTTTACCCAGGATGCCCTGGGGGAGTGATGGCGCTCTACCCCCACCATGGCTGGCCCTCATCAGAATACCAGGTACGGAGAGAGAGCGAGAGAGTGTGTGCGTGTGCGTGTGCTTGTGTGTGCATTGGAACTAAAACAGTGGAAGGAAACACTTTCCCTCGTCCTGCCGCCCTGCAATCAGACGACACATAATGTGAGCCAGAGGAACTAGGGTCTGCCAGCTCTGGGAGGGTAACCCTCTGGGAGGACCACCTCAGGTCACAGTAAGAAGCAGGATAAGGATAGCCTGGGTCAGGAGTTCAGTCAAGGGGTCATTCCAGAGGACAGCAGAGCCAGTCTTGTGTACTCTTCTCCCACTGCCAGCCTAGTGTACTCTTCTCCCACTGCCAGCCTAGTGTACTCTTCTGCCACTGCCAGCCTAGTGTACCTTTCTCCCACTGCCAGCCTAGTGTACTCTTCTGCCAGCCTAATGTACTCTTCTCCCACTGCCAGCCTAGTGTACTCTTCTCCCACTGCCAGCCTAGTGTACTCTTCTGCCAGCCTAGTGTACTCTTCTGCCACTGCCAGCCTAGTGTACTCTTCTGCCACTGCCAGCCTAGTGTACTCTTCTGCCACTGCCAGCCTAGTGTACCCTTCTCCCACTGCTAGCCTAGTGTACTCTTCTACCACTGCCAGCCTAGTGTACTCTTCTGCCACTGCCAGCCTAGTGTACTCTTCTCCCACTGCCAGCCTAGTGTACTCTTCTCCCACTGCCAGCCTAGTGTACTCTTCTCCCACTGCCAGCCTAGTGTACTCTTCTACCAGCCTAGTGTACTCTTCTACCACTGCCAGCCTAGTGTACTCTTCTGCCACTGCCAGCCTAGTGTACTCTTCTGCCACTGCCAGCCTAGTGTACTCTTCTCCCACTGCCAGCCTAGTGTACTCTTCTCCCACTGCCAGCCTAGTGTACTCTTCTACCAGCCTAGTGTACTCTTCTACCACTGCCAGCCTAGTGTACTCTTCTCCCACTGCTAGCCTAGTGTACTCTTCTCCCACTGCCAGCCTAGTGTACTCTTCTCCCACTGCCAGCCTAGTGTACTCTTCTGCCACTGCCAGCCTAGTGTACTCTTCTGCCACTGCCAGCCTAGTGTACTCTTCTGCCACTGCCAGCCTAGTGTACTCTTCTCCCACTGCCAGCCTAGTGTACTCTTCTCCCACTGCCAGCCTAGTGTACTCTTCTACCAGCCTAGTGTACTCTTCTACCACTGCCAGCCTAGTGTACTCTTCTGCCACTGCCAGCCTAGTGTACTCTTCTGCCACTGCCAGCCTAGTGTACCCTTCTCCCACTGCTAGCCTAGTGTACTCTTCTGCCACTGCCAGCCTAGTGTACTCTTCTGCCACTGCCAGCCTAGTGTACCCTTCTCCCACTGCTAGCCTAGTGTACTCTTCTCCCACTGCCAGGCTAGTCTACTCTTCTCCCACTGCCAGCCTAGTGTACTCTTCTGCCACTGCCAGCCTAGTGTACTCTTCTCCCACTGCCAGCCTAGTGTACTCTTCTACCAGCCTAGTGTACTCTTCTACCACTGCCAGCCTAGTGTACTCTTCTGCCACTGCCAGCCTAGTGTACTCTTCTGCCACTGCCAGCCTAGTGTACTCTTCTGCCACTGCCAGCCTAGTGTACTCTTCTGCCACTGCCAGCCTAGTGTACTCTTCTGCCACTGCCAGCCTAGTGTACTCTTCTCCCACTGCCAGCCTAGTGTACTCTTCTGCCACTGCCAGCCTAGTGTACTCTTCTGCCACTGCCAGCCTAGTGTACTCTTCTGCCACTGCCAGCCTAGTGTACTCTTCTCCCACTGCCAGCCTAGTGTACTCTTCTACCAGCCTAGTGTACTCTTCTACCACTGCCAGCCTAGTGTACTCTTCTGCCACTGCCAGCCTAGTGTACTCTTCTGCCACTGCCAGCCTAGTGTACTCTTCTCCCACTGCCAGCCTAGTGTACTCTTCTGCCACTGCCAGCCTAGTGTACCTTTCTCCCACTGCCAGCCTAGTGTACTCTTCTGCCAGCCTAATGTACTCTTCTCCCACTGCCAGCCTAGTGTACTCTTCTGCCACTGCCAGCCTAGTGTACTCTTCTGCCACTGCCAGCCTAGTGTACTCTTCTCCCACTGCCAGCCTAGTGTACTCTTCTACCAGCCTAGTGTACTCTTCTCCCACTGCCAGCCTAGTGTACTCTTCTACCAGCCTAGTGTACTCTTCTCCCACTGCCAGCCTAGTGTACTCTTCTGCCACTGCCAGCCTAGTGTACTCTTCTGCCACTGCCAGCCTAGTGTACTCTTCTCCCACTGCCAGCCTAGTGTACTCTTCTCCCACTGCCAGCCTAGTGTACTCTTCTGCCACTGCCAGGCTAGTGTACTCTTCTGCCAGCCTAGTGTACTCTTCTACCACTGCCAGCCTAGTGTACTCTTCTGCCAGCCTAGTGTACTCTTCTCCCACTGCCAGCCTAGTGTACCCTTCTCCCACTGCCAGTCTAATGTACTCTCCTCCCACTGCCAGCCTAGTGTACTCTTCTACCACTGCCAGCCTAGTGTAATCTTCTGCCACTGCCAGCCTAGTGTACTCTTCTGCCAGCCTAATGTACTCTTCTCCCACTGCCAGCCTAGTGTACTCTTCTCCCACTGCCAGCCTAGTGTACTCTTCTGCCAGCCTAGTGTACTCTTCTGCCACTGCCAGCCTAGTGTACTCTTCTGCCACTGCCAGCCTAGTGTACTCTTCTCCCACTGCCAGCCTAGTGTACTCTTCTACCAGCCTAGTGTACTCTTCTACCACTGCCAGCCTAGTGTACTCTTCTCCCACTGCCAGCCTAGTGTACTCTTCTCCCACTGCCAGCCTAGTGTACTCTTCTGCCACTGCCAGCCTAGTGTACTCTTCTGCCACTGCCAGCCTAGTGTACTCTTCTGCCACTGCCAGCCTAGTGTACTCTTCTGCCAGCCTAATGTACTCTTCTCCCACTGCCAGCCTAGTGTACTCTTCTGCCACTGCCAGCCTAGTGTACTCTTCTGCCACTGCCAGCCTAGTGTACTCTTCTCCCACTGCCAGCCTAGTGTACTCTTCTACCAGCCTAGTGTACTCTTCTACCACTGCCAGCCTAGTGTACTCTTCTGCCACTGCCAGCCTAGTGTACTCTTCTGCCACTGCCAGCCTAGTGTACTCTTCTGCCACTGCCAGCCTAGTGTACTCTTCTGCCAGCCTAGTGTACTCTTCTCCCACTGCCAGTCTAATGTACTCTCCTCCCACTGCCAGCCTAGTGTACTCTTCTACCACTGCCAGCCTAGTGTACTCTTCTCCCACTGCCAGCCTAGTGTACTCTTCTACCACTGCCAGCCTAGTGTACTCTTCTACCACTGCCAGCCTAGTGTACTCTTCTCCCACTGCCAGGCTAGTGTACTCTTCTCCCACTGCCAGCCTAGTGTACTCTTCTCCCACTGCAAGCCTAGTGTACTCTTCTCCCACTGCCAGCCTAGTGTACTCTTCTGCCAGCCTAGTGTACTCTTCTGCCACTGCCAGCCTAGTGTACTCTTCTGCCACTGCCAGCCTAGTGTCCTCTTCTCCCACTGCCAGCCTAGTGTACTCTTCTGCCACTGCCAGCCTAGTGTACTCTTCTCCCACTGCCAGCCTAGTGTACTCTTCTGCCACTGCCAGCCTAGTGTACTCTTCTGCCACTGCCAGCCTAGTGTACTCTTCTCCCACTGCCAGCCTAGTGTACTCTTCTGCCACTGCCAGGCTAGTGTACTCTTCTGCCAGCCTAGTGTACTCTTCTACCACTGCCAGCCTAGTGTACTCTTCTGCCAGCCTAGTGTACTCTTCTCCCACTGCCAGCCTAGTGTACTCTTCTGCCACTGCTAGCCTAGTGTGCTCTTCTCCCACTGCCAGCCTAGTGTACTCTTCTGTCACTGCTAGCCTAGTGTACTCTTCTCCCACTGCTAGCCTAGTGTACTCTTCTCCCACTACCAGCCTAGTGTACTCTTCTCCCACTGCCAGGCTAGTGTACTCTTCTCCCACTGCCAGCCTAGTGTACTCTTCTCCCACTGCAAGCCTAGTGTACTCTTCTCCCACTGCCAGCCTAGTGTACTCTTCTGCCAGCCTAGTGTACTCTTCTCCCACTGCCAGCCTAGTGTACTCTTCTCCCACTGCCAGCCTAGTGTACTCTTCTCCCACTGCCAGCCTAGTGTACTCTTCTGCCACTGCCAGCCTAGTGTACTCTTCTGTCACTGCTAGCCTAGTGTACTCTTCTCCCACTACCAGCCTAGTGTAGTCTTCTCCCACTGCCAGCCTAGTGTACTCTTCTCCCACTGCCAGCCTAGTGTACTCTTCTCCCACTGCAAGCCTAGTGTACTCTTCTCCCACTGCCAGCCTAGTGTACGCTTCTGCCAGCCTAGTGTACTCTTCTCCCACTGCCAGCCTAGTGTACTCTTCGACCACTGCCAGCCTAGTGTACTCTTCTCCCACTGCCAGCCTAGTGTACTCTTCTCACACTGCCAGCCTAGTGTACTCTTCTCCCACTGCCATCCTAGTGTGTTCTTCTGCCAGCCTAGTGTGCTCTTCTGCCACTGCCAGCTTAGTGTACTCTTCTCCCACTGCCAGCCTAGTGTACTCTTCTCCCACTGCCAGCCTAGTGTACTCTTCTCCCACTGCCAGCCTAGTGTACTCTTCTCCCACTGCCAGCCTAGTGTACTCTTCTCCCACTGCCAGCCTAGTGTACTCTTCTCCCACTGCCAGCCTAGTGTACTCTTCTCCCACTGCCAGCCTAGTGTACTCTTCTGCCACTGCCAGCCTAGTGTACCCTTCTCCCACTGCCAGCCTAGTGGACTCTTCTCCCACTGCCAGCCTAGTGTACTCTTCTGCCAGCCTAGTGTACTCTTCTACCACTGCCAGCCTAGTGTACTCTTCTGCCACTGCCAGCCTAGTGTACTCTTCTGCCACTGCCAGCCTAGTGTACTCTTCTCCCACTGCCAGCCTAGTGTACTCTTCTGCCAGCCTAGTGTACTCTTCTACCACTGCCAGCCTAGTGTACTCTTCTGCCAGCCTAGTGTACTCTTCTCCCACTGCCAGCCTAGTGTACCCTTCTCCCACTGCCAGTCTAATGTACTCTCCTCCCACTGCCAGCCTAGTGTACTCTTCTACCACTGCCAGCCTAGTGTACTCTTCTCCCACTGCCAGCCTAGTGTACTCTTCTACCACTGCCAGCCTAGTGTACTCTTCTCCCACTGCCAGCTTAGTGTACTCTTCTCCCACTGCCAGCCTAGTGTACTCTTCTGCCACTGCCAGCCTAGTGTACTCTTCTGCCACTGCCAGCTTAGTGTACTCTTCTCCCACTGCCAGCCTAGTGTACTCTTCTGCCACTGCCAGCCTAGTGTACTCTTCTGCCACTGCCAGCCTAGTGTACTCTTCTCCCACTGCCAGCCTAGTGTACTCTTCTGCCACTGCCAGCCTAGTGTACTCTTCTGCCACTGCCAGCCTAGTGTACTCTTCTCCCACTGCCAGCCTAGTGTACTCTTCTCCCACTGCCAGCCTAGTGTACTCTTCTGCCACTGCCAGGCTAGTGTACTCTTCTGCCAGCCTAGTGTACTCTTCTACCACTGCCAGCCTAGTGTACTCTTCTGCCAGCCTAGTGTACTCTTCTCCCACTGCCAGCCTAGTGTACTCTTCTGCCACTGCCAGCCTAGTGTACTCTTCTCCCACTGCCAGCCTAGTGTACTCTTCTGCCAGCCTAGTGTACTCTTCTACCACTGCCAGCCTAGTGTACTCTTCTGCCAGCCTAGTGTACTCTTCTCCCACTGCCAGCCTAGTGTACCCTTCTCCCACTGACAGTCTAATGTACTCTCCTCCCACTGCCAGCCTAGTGTACTCTTCTACCACTGCCAGCCTAGTGTACTCTTCTCCCACTGCCAGCCTAGTGTACTCTTCTACCACTGCCAGCCTAGTGTACTCTTCTCCCACTGCCAGCTTAGTGTACTCTTCTCCCACTGCCAGCCTAGTGTACTCTTCTGCCACTGCCAGCCTAGTGTACTCTTCTGCCACTGCCAGCTTAGTGTACTCTTCTCCCACTGCCAGCCTAGTGTACTCTTCTGCCACTGCCAGCCTAGTGTACTCTTCTGCCACTGCCAGCCTAGTGTACTCTTCTCCCACTGCCAGCCTAGTGTACTCTTCTGCCACTGCCAGCCTAGTGTACTCTTCTGCCACTGCCAGCCTAGTGTACTCTTCTCCCACTGCCAGCCTAGTGTACTCTTCTCCCACTGCCAGCCTAGTGTACTCTTCTGCCACTGCCAGGCTAGTGTACTCTTCTGCCAGCCTAGTGTACTCTTCTACCACTGCCAGCCTAGTGTACTCTTCTGCCAGCCTAGTGTACTCTTCTCCCACTGCCAGCCTAGTGTACCCTTCTCCCACTGCCAGTCTAATGTACTCTCCTCCCACTGCCAGCCTAGTGTACTCTTCTACCACTGCCAGCCTAGTGTAATCTTCTGCCACTGCCAGCCTAGTGTACTCTTCTCCCACTGCCAGCCTAGTGTACTCTTCTCCCACTGCCAGCCTAGTGTACTCTTCTACCACTGCCAGCCTAGTGTACTCTTCTCCCACTGCCAGCCTAGTGTACTCTTCTGCCACTACTAGCCTAGTGTGCTCTTCTCCCACTGCCAGCCTAGTGTACTCTTCTGTCACTGCTAGCCTAGTGTACTCTTCTCCCACTACCAGCCTAGTGTACTCTTCTCCCACTACCAGGCTAGTGTACTCTTCTCCCACTGCC
Source organism: Salvelinus fontinalis (assembly GCF_029448725.1). NCBI lineage: Eukaryota > Metazoa > Chordata > Actinopteri > Salmoniformes > Salmonidae > Salvelinus > Salvelinus fontinalis. Next base: position 38,626,514 of record NC_074684.1, on the reverse strand, counting down.
AGCCTAGTGTACTCTTCTCCCACTGCCAGCCTAGTGTACTCTTCTCCCACTGCAAGCCTAGTGTACTCTTCTCCCACTGCCAGCCTAGTGTACTCTTCTGCCAGCCTAGTGTACTCTTCTCCCACTGCCAGCCTAGTGTACTCTTCTCCCACTACCAGCCTAGTGTACTCTTCTCCCACTGCCAGCCTAGTGTACTCTTCTCCCACTGCCAGCCTAGTGTACTCTTCTCCCACTGCAAGCCTAGTGTACTCTTCTCCCACTGCCAGCCTAGTGTACTCTTCTGCCAGCCTAGTGTACTCTTCTCCCACTGCCAGCCTAGTGTACTCTTCTCCCACTGCCAGCCTAGTGTACTCTTCTGCCACTGCCAGCCTAGTGTACTCTTCTGTCACTGCTAGCCTAGTGTACTCTTCTCCCACTACCAGCCTAGTGTACTCTTCTCCCACTGCCAGCCTAGTGTACTCTTCTCCCACTGCCAGCCTAGTGTACTCTTCTCCCACTGCAAGCCTAGTGTACTCTTCTCCCACTGCCAGCCTAGTGTACTCTTCTGCCAGCCTAGTGTACTCTTCTCCCACTGCCAGCCTAGTGTACTCTTCTCCCACTGCCAGCCTAGTGTACTCTTCTCCCACTGCCATCCTAGTGTGTTCTTCTGCCAGCCTAGTGTGCTCTTCTGCCACTGCCAGCTTAGTGTACTCTTCTCCCACTGCCAGCCTAGTGTACTCTTCTCCCACTGCCAGCCTAGTGTACTCTTCTCCCACTGCCAGCCTAGTGTACTCTTCTCCCACTGCCAGCCTAGTGTACTCTTCTCCCACTGCCAGCCTAGTGTACTCTTCTCCCACTGCCAGCCTAGTGTACTCTTCTCCCACTGCCAGCCTAGTGTACTCTTCTGCCACTGCCAGCCTAGTGTACCCTTCTCCCACTGCCAGCCTAGTGTACTCTTCTCCCACTGCCAGCCTAGTGTACTCTTCTCCCACTGCCAGCCTAGTGTACTCTTCTCCCACTGCCAGCCTAGTGTACTCTTCTCCCACTGCCAGCCTAGTGTACTCTTCTCCCACTGCCAGCCTAGTGTACTCTTCTGCCACTGCCAGCCTAGTGTACCCTTCTCCCACTGCCAGCCTAGTGTACTCTTCTCCCACTGCCAGCCTAGTGTACTCTTCTGCCAGCCTAGTGTACTCTTCTCCCACTGCCAGCCTAGTGTACTCTTCTCCCACTGCCAGCCTAGTGTACTCTTCTCCCACTGCCAGCCTATTGTACTCTTCTGCCAGCCTAGTGTACTCTTCTGCCACTGCCAGCCTAGTGTACTCTTCTCCCACTGCCAGCCTAGTGTACTCTTCTCCCACTGCCAGCCTAGTGTACTCTTCTCCCACTGCCAGCCTAGTGTACCCTTCTCCCACTGCCAGCCTAGTGTACTCTTCTCCCACTGCCAGCCTAGTGTACTCTTCTGCCACTACCAGCCTAGTGTACCCTTCTGCCAACCTAGTGTACTCTTCTCCCACTGCCAGCCTAGTGTACTCTTCTCCCACTGCCAGCCTAGTGTACCCTTCTGCCAGCCTAGTGTACTCTTCTGCCACTGCCAGCCTAGTGTACTCTTCTGCCAGCCTAGTGTACTCTTCTGCCACTGCCAGCCTAGTGTACTCTTCTGCCAGCCTAGTGTACTCTTCTGCCACTGCCAGCCTAGTGTACTCTTCTGCCACTGCCAGCCTAGTGTACTCTTCTACCACTGCCAGCCAGTGTACTCTTCTCCCAGCCAGTGTGTCCTACCGATCTTCAGACTCTCTATCAAACACACTACTTTATCACAGACCTGTTACTATGGGTGTCTTTATCACAGACCTGTTACTGTGGGTGTCTTTATCTCAGACATGTTACTGTGGGTGTCTTTATCACAGACCTGTTACTGTGGGTGTCTTTATCTCAGACATGTTACTGTGGGTGTCTTTTATCCCAGACCTGTTACTGTGGGTGTCTTTATCTCAGACATGTTACTGTGGGTCACACAGACCAGTCTCTGTCAGACCAGATGACTGATGTGTAGTAGGGGTCAGACGTTAACGAAGACTTCCCGGCTCACAGACCTTTCAACCCTACGCTTTACTTTATAATGACATCCCACTTTTGGTTTGGAGTCCTATTGTTTTTGTCCCTGGGAATGGTGTGTGTGTGTGGGGGGGGGGGGGGGGGGCGGTGGATTGGGGGACGGGGGGTTGGGGGGGGGACGGGGGGGCTGGTTGTGTGAGAACCGTCTGAGAGCTTGTGAAGGTTCTCGGGGGAGGAGGACAAAGCGAGGAAGTTTAACTATTGGTCATTGTGTCCAGTGCTTTTAGGTTGATAGACTGTGTTCAGACTCCTAGTGATGTCGTCTCTCAACTCGCCTTGCGCAGGAAGTCTTCCTCTTTCTGTGTGTGTGTCTCCAGTCTCATTCACAGCTCTGTGTTCAGACTCCTAGTGATGTCGTCTCGCACCTCGCCTTGCACAGGAAGTCTTCCTCTTTCTGTGTTTGACTGCGCTTGCATGCCTCAATGTCTGTTTGCACGATGTGTGTGTGTCTGAGGGGGTGTGTGTGTGTGTGTGTGTGTTTCTGAGGGTGTGTGTGTGTCTCTGAGGGTGTGTGTGTGTCTCTGAGGGTGTGTGTGTGTCTCTGAGGGTGTGTGTGTGTGTGTGTGTGTGTGTGTGTGTGTGTGTGTGTGTGTGTGTGTCTGAGGGTGTGTGACTAATTTTCAGATGAGTTGTGGTGTCTCACCTCTCCTCTCACAGTCTCCCAGACACTTTCTCTCTGTGTGTTGAGGTGTCTCACCTCTCCTCTCACAGTTTCCCAGACACTTTCTCTCTGTGTGTTGAGGTGTCTCACCTCTCCTCTGTCTCCCAGACACTTTCTCTCTGTGTGTTGACGTGTCTCACCTCTCCTCTCACAGTCTCCCAGACACTTTCTCTCTGTGTGTTGACGTGTCTCACCTCTCCTCTCACAGTCTCCCAGACACTTTCTCTCTGTGTGTTGAAGTGTCTCACCTCTCCTCTGTCTCAGAGTGATGTGAAGGAAATGACCCAATGCTCCATCAATCCTACTGAACCATTGTTGCCACATCAAGGCTCATATGTTCAGTAGTTCACCAGTTTTCCCACACTTCTCTATCTCTCTCTCTCTTTTTCCCACCCTCTCTCGCTCTCTCCCACCCTTTGTTCCTTTTCAACCCATTCTCCCTCTGCCACCTTCTCACCCCTTCCCCTCTCCAACCCTCTCTCTCTCCGTGTCTCAACCTCCCTTTCCTACCCTCCCTCCCGTCCCTCTCACTGAAATCGCAGTCCCACACCTTTTCATTATACACACCCGATGAATAGTATTTGTTTGAGCATGGCGTGAGCTACCAACCAATATCGGCCAACACATCTAGTCTTGAGAACCGGATGGGAGAAAATAATGCCGTCAGAGGCTTGAGTTGATTAGGACGATTGATGGAAGAGTTTTGATCATAAATACAAATCTCGTTGAGCTTTGTTTGTTAAACATGAGGTTCGTCTCGTGGTCATCTATCTTTGCTATTTCTCTTAAAAGGTCCAATACAGCTGTTTTTTTATCTCAATATCAAATAATTTCTAGGTAATTTATTGAGATTGTTTTCAATTAAAATGGTCTAAAATAAATAAAAATAGTTTTTTTTTGCAAAGAGCAATTTCTCTCAGCAGGAACTTAGCTTGGACTGTCTGGGTGTGGGGGAGGGGAAAACCTGAAAACTAGCTGTTCATTGGTAGAGAGGTTTGGATTTCTCTTTCTTAAAGCCGATTTGTGGTCGATGTGGACTCTGTATTGGCCGTGCAGCATTTACCGGTGACACTGCCTCTGCAGAAGTCAGGGCATTCGTACTTCTTACACTTTATGGAGCAGATCTGTTGTGAAGGAAGTGAGTTTGTGTTTATTTAGGATTTACCGCCCCCACCTACCGCCAACCAATCACTCCAACACAGAGCTACAACATTCGGGGAGGCGCTCGGCGATGCGGTACCGAGCTTGATTTTGGCCTCCGCGTCCCTCCTGAGGCTCCGCACTTGCTTCACACCCTCCAGTACGGAACGTCCAGACCACATGGCATAAGTCTGTGTTTATTGGTCTGTTAACTGTACAGGGCAAGTGTCCCTGTACAGTTAACAGACCAATAAACACAGACTTATCCTACAGTCCTACTTTTAAACCAACAACAGCCTTAGAAAGACTCTAGACTCTAAATCAGTGGGTCCCAATCTTTTTCGTTTACTGTTTCACCAACTGAATTTTGCTCTGCTCTTAGTACCCCTGATTTACCCCTTCATGTGGATTTTACCAGTAGGCCTGTGGTCTCATGAGTTTTCTCCTGTATCACCCAGGGGTCCTAGTTCCTCTGTTTGGGAACCACTGGGCTAAATGACTGGTCTCTCACAATAGCTTCTGTTTTCTGTTTATTGTTAGCTGTGGGAGCCTTCACGGTGGCTATGAGGTGTTTGTGTTTGTGTGTGGTAACAGCGTTTTGCTTTCCTGTCCCTTCAAAGAATCTCAGCTCTCCAGAAGAAAAGTCAGGAAATCTCTCTCTCTCTCTCTCTCTCTCTCTCTCTCTCTCTCTCTCTCTCTCTCTCTCTCTCTCTCTCTCTCTCTCTCTCTCTCTCTCTCTCTCTCTCTCTCTCTCTCTCTCTCTCTCTCTCTCTCTCTCTCTCTCTCTCTCTCTCTCTCTCTCTCTCTCTCTCTCTCTCTCTCTCTCTCTCCTCTCTCTCTCTCTCTCTCTCTCTCTCTCTCTCTCTCTCTCTCTCTCTCTCTCTCTCTCTCTCTCTCTCTCTCTCTCTCTCTCTCTCTCAAAAAATCACCTACTGATTCCTCAAAATGGTACGTAGGTCTGCCTATGCCACTTTCTACATCGTTTTGTTCCGCTGAATGAACACCTGAGTTCCATCCTACACGTACACGGCTGATTCAGCGTATCCAGGTCCTGTGGCAGCTTATTAGTAAAAACAGGTGTGTTATAGTAGGTTTGGAATGACATTACGCAGGATGGTTGGCTACCCGTGAAGTCCATTTGTACCTCATCAGGCCTACAGGGGACGAGCTTAACCACATGATGCATGTCCATTTGTACCTCATCAGGCCTACAGGGGACGAGCTTAGCCACATTATGCATGTCTGGCCCACTGCGTCTGGCCGAGGTTTGGGTTCTGGAGGGAACCCCATCTAGGGCTTTCTCTATCTCTTCACCAGCGTTGGGTCTGCCTCTTGGCCAAGGCCTCCCTGTGTGACACCGTGTAATCTATCTTAATGACAGTATTCATTGCTCTACCTTGTGGTGGGACCCTAACCCATTGTGTTATCTCCCACTAATCAGAGTGTGGTGGGACCCTAACCCACTGTGTTATCTCCCACTAATCAGACTGTGGTGGGACCCTAACCCATTGTGTTATCTCCCACTAATCAGACTGTGGTGGGACCCTAACCCATTGTGTTATCTCCCACTAATGAGACTGTGGTGGGACCCTAACCCATTGTGTTATCTCCCACTAATCAGACTGTGGTGGGACCCTAACCCACTGTGTTATCTCCCACTAATCAGACTGTGGTGGGACCCTAACCCATTGTGTTATCTCCCACTAATCCGACTGTGGTGGGACCCTAACCCACTGTGTTATCTCCCAATAATCCGACTGTGGTGGGACCCTAACCCTCTGTGTTATCTCCCACTAATCCGACTGTGGTGGGACCCTAACCCACTGTGTTATCTCCCACTAATCAGACTGTGGTGGGACCCTAACCCACTGTGTTATCTCCCACTAATCAGACTGTGGTGGGACCCTAACCCACTGTGTTATCTCCCACTAATCAGAATGTGGTGGGACCCTAACCCATTGTGTTATCTCCCACTAATCAGACTGTGGTGGGACCCTAACCCATTGTGTTATCTCCCACTAATCAGACTGTGATGGGACCCTAACCCATTGTGTTATCTCCCACTAATCAGACTGTGGTGGGACCCTAACCCACTGTGTTATCTCCCATTAATCAGAGTGTGGTGGGACCCTAACCCACTGTGTTATCTCCCACTAATCCGACTGTGATGGGACCCTAACCCATTGTGTTATCTCCCACTAATCAGACTGTGGTGGGACCCTAACCCACTGTGTTATCTCCCACTAATCAGACTGTGATGGGACCCTAACCCACGGTGTTATCTCCCACTAATCAGACTGTGATGGGACCCTACCCCATTGTGTTATCTCCCACTAATCTGACTGTGGTGGGACCCTAACCCACTGTGTTATCTCCCACTAATCAGACTGTGGTGGGACCCTAACCCACTGTGTTATCTCCCACTAATCAGACTGTGGTGGGACCCTAACCCACTGTGTTATCTCCCACTAATCAGACTGTGGTGGGACCCTAACCCACTGTGTAATCTATCTTAATGACAGTATTCACTGCTCTACCTTATGGTGGGACCTTTGTTATCAGACTGTGGTGGGACCCTAATCCACTGTGGTGTGTCTCCCACTGATCAGAGTGGAAGAGTGGAACTAGTACCAGAGGGAGCCGTAGACCGTTTATATCTGTCTCTCTTGTCACTAACACAGAGAGCAGAGGAGTTGCAGTCACGTGTTTTTCCATTGGCAGAGAGTACTCCATCTTTAATGTATGCCTAAACTCAAAGGTCTGGGGTTGGAGAAACTGTGCCATCAGCATCATCACCCCTCACCGTAGTCTCATCCCTTAAAACCTCTACTTCATCACCCTCCCGGATCCGGGATCCTCCTCATCAAAAAAGCTGACTAGCATAGCCTAGCCTAACGGGACAGGGATATCATATAATTTTCATGAAATCACAAGTCCAATACAGCAAATGAAAGATAAACATCTTGTGAATCCAGCCATCATTTCCAATTTTTAAAATGTTTTACAGCAAAAACAGAATATGTATTTCTATTAGCTCACCACAATATCCAAACACACAACGCCATGTTTTCACCATGTTTCCACCGCATAGGTAGCTTTCACAAAACCCAGAAATAGAGATACAATTAATCACTAACCTTGAACAACTTCATCAGATGACAGTCTTATAACATCATGTTATACAATACATTTATGTTTTGTTCGAAAATGTGCATATTTGAGGTATAAATCATAGTTTTACATTGCAGCCACCATCAAAAATAGCACCAAAGCAGCCAGAACAATTACAGAGAGCAACGTGAAATACATAAATACTCATCATAAAACATTTATGAAAAATGCATGGTGTAGAGCAAATGAAAGATAAACATCTTGTGAATCCAGCCAATATTTCCGATTTTTTAAAGTGTTTTACAGCGAAAACACAATATAGAATTATATTAGTTTACCACAGTAGCCAAACACACAAAGGCATTTATTCACCGCAAAGGTAGCTTTCGCAAAAACCAGCAATAGATATAAAATGAATCACTAACCTTTGGACAACTTCATCAGATGACAGTCTTATAACATCATGTTATACAATACATTATGTTTTGTTCGAAAATGTGCATATTTAGAGCTGAAAATCGTGGTTATACATTGTGAATACGTAGCAGCATTTCCCCAGAATGTCCGGAGATATTTTGGACACTCACCTAATCTGACCAAAGAACTCATCATAAACTTTACATAAAAATACTTGTTGTATGGCAAATCAAAGATACACTGGTTCTTAATGCAACCGCTGTGTTAGATTTTTTAAAATAACTTTACCACAACATACAGCTTGGGTTATTGTGAGACAGCGCTCACCAACACGGCGGAGAATAGGCATCAACATATTACGCAGAAATACGAAATAACATCATAAATGTTTTCTTACTTTTGCTGAGCTTCCATCAGAATGTTGTACAAGGAGTCCTATTTCCAGAATAAATCGTTGTTTGGTTTTAGAATGTCCATTTCTTCTGTCGAATTAGCAACCTTGGCTAGCATTGTGGCGCGAACATTCCCATCCTCTCTTGGCGCAAAGAACGGAAAATTCCAAAAGTCCCATTAAACGTTGAATAAACTGATAAAACTCGGTTGAAAAAACCTACTTTATGATCTTTTTCTCATATGTATCAAATAAAATCGGAGCCGGAGATATTCGCCGTGTACACCGAACGCTTTTCAGAAGACAATGTCGAGCTCCCCCGCGCGCCGTCGAAGACAAAGAAAATACCGGACCTGTCACTCCAAAAGCTCTTATTCAGCCTCAGATCAAGCTAGACACCCCATTCCACCTTCCACTGCCTGTTGACATCCAGTGGAAGGCGTATGAAGTGCATACATATCGATAAATAAAAGCCAGTTGAATAGGCAGGCCCTGAAACAGAGCCTCGTTTTCAGATTTTTCACTGAAGAAGCACGAATTGTGCGAAACGGCAGGAATTTTTTCTTAAATTTTAAATTAAGAACAATCAATGTAAGCAGTGGTTCCTCTATTATTACAAATGTATTTTTCCCTTAAGCCTATTTAATAAAATGTTTATTTCATGGAAACTATAAATCTATATAACTATATTATAAAGGTATAAATAATGTACAAAGCCGGAACACCAGTAACTGCTGGGTGGTTGAAGTCAAATATTTATCTTTTTCTTGAGAGCTCAGGACGTTCAGACAGCTCAGGCAGCTCAGACGGCGCTGGACAGACTTATCCCTTAATATTTCATTTCGCTGGACAGACAAACCGATTCAGTTTGTTGGATATCTACTCAAAACCAGCACAAATAAGTGAAAAGCACTGTTCAGAGATCAAACGAGTATGAGCAAAAAAATGAAATATAAAAGTGTATGTTCCTTCCTGTATGGAAGTTTGCTGCCAAATGAGTTCTGTTTTACTCACAGATAGAATTCGAACAGTTTTAGAAACTTCAGAGTGTTTTCTATCCAATAGTAATAATAATATGCATATTGTATGATCTAGAACAGAGTACGAGGCCGTTTAATTTGGGCACTATTTTTTCCAAAGTAAAAACAGCGCCCCCCTATTGACAAGAAGACAGCATCATCTCACCATAGGCTTATCCCTTAAGACAGCATCATCACCCCTCACTGTAGGTTTATCCCTTAAGACAGCATCATCACCCCTCACCATAGGCTTATCCCTTAAGACAGCATCATCACCCCTCACTGTAGGTTTATCCCTTAAGACAGCATCATCACCCCTCACTGTAGGCTTATCCCTTAAGACAGCATCATCACCCCTCACTGTAGGCTTATCCATTAAGACAGCATCATCACCCCTCACCATAGGTTTATCCCTTAAGACAGCATCATCACCCCTCACCATAGTCTTATCCCTTAAGACAGCATCATCACCCCTCACTGTAGGCCTATCCCTTAAGACAGCATTACCACCCCTCACCATAGTCTTATCCCTTTCTGTCTGCTTCTCTTTTTTGGATCTTCTTTAAAGCGATAAGAGAAAATACAGTTTCTGACCTTTCCCTCTCTTCTCTTTCCCTCTCTTCTCTTTCTCTCTCTATTGTCTCCCCCTCTCTTGCCCATACCTTAGCAGTGAAAGGGGGAAATACAGTAGGCCCATAATATTAATGAAATCAGGCGAGGAGTTGTAATCAGGCAGCAGGTCTAAGCTAATAGGTTAATTATCTGCCCCTGGCTGGGGGCAACAGCGTTGTAATTGGGTCAGGGCCGGGTCAGGACCAGGCTCTGGTCCACAGGGATTGGATTACACCACCTGGATAGGAGAGGGGACAAAGGAGGGAGGGGAGAGAGAAGGAAGGGAGGTAAGGAAGAGAGGGAGATAGGAGAGAAGGAAGGGAGGTAAGGAAGAGAGGGAGATAGGCGGGAGGAGAGAGAAGGAAGGGAGGGAGATAGTAGGGAGGGGAGAGAGAGAGAAGGGAGGGAGATAGGAGGGAGATAGGAGGGAGGGGAGAGAGAGAAGGGAGGGAGGTAAGGAAGAGAGGGAGATAGGAGGGAGGGGAGAGAGAGAAGGGAGGGAGATAGGAGGGAGGGGAGAGAGAGAAGGGAGGGAGATATTTGGGAGGGGAGAGAGAGAAGGGAGGGAGGTAAGGAAGAGAGAGAAGGGAGGGTTGTAAGCCCTCAGCAGGAGGGGGATTGAGTGAATGAGGAGAAGGTCATGATTTGGGGAAAGGGTAAGGACTTGGCTAACGTGTCTGAAGAGGGTAGTGAGGCTGGCGGTCAATGAGGAGGTGACAGACTATCCCAGTTTCGGTAGAATGTACTTTCTCTGATTGCAGCCATAAGATTAATATGTCACTTTTTTGAGCGACCTGACCAAATTCACATAGAAATGTGAGTTGCAGATCTATCATTCTAAGAATCGGCAGATCTGTTCTATGTGCGGTATTTCTATGCTTCCTGTATTTACGTTTTTTTTTTTTTTTTTGCTTCTTTTACGTTTGTTTTTGTACACCAGCTTCAAACAGCTGAAAATAAACATGTTTGGTCATGGAAAATATATTTCACAGCGGTTTAGATGGTACAATGATTCTCTAAACTATACCAGCTTATTTTGTTACATAAACTGAAATTAGGTGAACTATTAGAATATTAGCAACCAGGAAATGTCTGAGCGATTTCTGCATTGTGCAACTTTGTCATTTGGGAGAACTATCCCTTTAAGTCATCTTTAATCGATGTTTCTATTTCCTGGCCTCGCTTTCTTTGGCCCCAAGTTGCTACTTTTATTTTTAAGACTAACCAACCATTTTGCATTACGCTGAAAACACACGTAGCTTATTCATAATATCAAACTATGAAGAAGGTAAACGACCAAATCCTCCGGCATTTCTAAAGAAAATATATAAATCCCGTTTTATTTTAATCCATCTCCCTTTATTAAAAAACAAATTACAGTTATGCCAATTGTGTTTAAAATAACATTTCCGTATAGAGCTCAGAAGGCCTGTGAGGACGCTGGGGTTGAGGACGCTGGGGTTGAGGACGCTGGGGTTGAGGGAAAGTGGCTGTTTGGAATGAGGTTGGAAGGCTCATTTTCTTCCAATGTGGTGAGAATGAAGTTGGACGGGTGCTGGTTCCATGCCATTGGAAAAGGTCAAACACAAAGCAGACAAAACATCTCCCTCATTTAGGCAACAAAGTTTCTCCTCCTTTTGACAGAGTTAATGGAGATGTTGTATGTTTTCCATAGCAGACGATTTATGACGTGATTATGATGAGAGGGTTGGGTCTGTGGCTAGGGGTGTACTATGGTTGGGTCTGGGTGGCGCCATGGTCTGCTGGGTCTGGGTGAAACCAACAGACCATGGTGCCACCCAGACCCAGCAGACCATGGTGCCACCTAGACCCAGCAGACCATGGTGCCACCCAAACCCAGCAGACCATGGTGCCACCCAGACCCAACCACAGGCCTACCACTGTTGTGTGGCAAATATCGGCAAACTTAATGATGGTGTTGGAGTCGTGCCTGGCTGTACAGTCATGAGTGAACAGGGAGCACAGGAGGGGACTGAGCACGCACCCCTGAGGGGCCCCCGTGTTGAGGATCAGCGTGGCAGATCAATCAATCAATCAATCAATTTTATTTTATATAGCCCTTCGTACATCAGATAATATCTCGAAGTGCTGCACAGAAACCCAGCCTAAAACCCCAAACAGCTAGAATGCAGGTGTAGAAGCACCAGATGTGTTGTTACCTAACCTCACCACCTGGGGGCGGCCTGTCAGGAAGTCCAGGATCCAGTTACAGATGGAGATGTTTAGTCCCAGGGTCCTTAGCTTAGTGATGAGCTTTGAGGGCACTATGGTGTTGAACGCTGAGCTGTAGTCAATGAATAGCATTCTCACATAGGTGTTCCTTTTGTCTAGGTGGGAAAGGGCAGTGTGGAGTGCAATAGAGATTGCATCATCTGTGGATCTGTTGGGGCGGTATGCAAATTGGAGTGGGTCTCAGGTTTCTGGGATAATGGTGTTGATGTGAGCCATTACCAGCCTTTCAAAGCATTTCATGGCTACAGACGTGAGTGCTACGGGTCAGTATTCATTTAGGCAGGTTACCTTAGTGTTCTTGAGCACAGGGACTATGGTGGTCTGCTTGAAACATGTTGGTATTACAAACAGGGTCAGGGAGAGGTTGAAAATGTCAGTGAAGACACTTGCCACATGTTCCGAGTACACGTCCTGGTAATCCGTGTGACCCTGCGGCCTTGTGAATGTTGACCTGTTTAAAGGTCTTACTCACATCGGCTGTGGAGAGCGTGATCACACAGTCGACCGGAACAGCGGATGCTCTCATGCATGTTTCAGTGATACTTGCCTTGAAGCATAGAAGTAATTTAGCTCATTTGGTAGGCTCATGTCATTGGGCAGCTCTCGGCTGTGCTTCCCTTCGTAGTCTGTAATAATTTGAAAGTCCTGCCACATCCGACGAGCGTCGGAGCCGGTGTAGTACGATTCGATATTACTCCTGTATTGATGATTGCCTGTTTGATGGTTCATCGGAGGGCATAGCGGGATTTCTTATAAGCTTCCGGGTTAGAGTCTCGCTCCTTGAAAGCGGCAGCTCTAGCCTTTAGTTCAGTGCGGATGTTGCCTGTAATTCTTGGCTTCTGGTTAGGGTATGTACGTACAGTCACTGTGTGGATGACATCATCGATGCACTTATTGATGAAGCCAGTGACTGAGGTGGTGTACTACTCAATGCTATTTGAAGAATCCCAGAACATGTTCCAGTCTGTGATAGCAAAACAGTCCTGTAGTTTAGCAACTGCTTCATCTGACCACTTTTTTATAGACGTGAGTCACTGGTGCTTCCTGCTTTAAGTTTTGCTTGTAAGCAGGAATCAGGAGGATAGACATATAGTCAGATTTGCTAAATGGAGGGTGAGGGAGAGCTTTGTACGTGTCTCTGTGTGTGGAGTAAAGGTGGTCCAGAGTTTTTTCCCCTCTGATTGCACATTTAACTGATTTAAGTTTCCCTGCATTAAAGTCCCCGGCCACTAGGAGCGCCGACTCTGGATCGGTGTTTTCCTGTTTGCTTATAGCGGTATACAGCTTATTGAGTGCGGTCTTAGTGCCAGCATCGGTTTGTGGTGATAAATAGACAGCTATGAGGAATATAGATGAAAATTCTCTAGGTAGATAGTTAGTGCCGGATCCTAGGTAGAAACTGCTTTGCTTTCACAAACACCCTAATAGTTGTAGTCTGATGGGGCTCACACTTACAGTATAAAATGAACCCAAAAACCACTGCTGAGAGGCAGAACCTCCCTAGGGGACTCCTAACCCTTCAACCCTGACCCCTGACCCCTGACCCTGGCCTTATGTTCCCTGACTCAGAGGGGTGACTTGGAGGTCAGACCACCATCGTGTGTCTGTCACAGGTGGACAGGAGATCCTCGACATTGTGTTGCCTGAGGTTAATACTTCATTATTAAGAATTATTAAGTAACAAAAGATCCTCGACTTCCTGGATATAATTATCTTTGATCCTGATGAACTGATAAGCCAGATAATACTGTAGAATTTTTGAATTATGACGATATTTAATGATGTCATGGAAGTTGAACTGTAGCCTAGACTACATGACCAAAAGTATGTGGACATCTGCTTGTCCAAACATCTCATTCTAAAAATCTTGGGCATTAATATGGAGTTGGTCTCCCCGCCCTTTCTGCTGTAACAGCCTCCACTCTTCTGGGGAGGCTTTCCACTAGATGTTGGAACATTGCTGCGGAGATTTGCTTCCATTCAGCCACAAGAGCATCAGTGAGGTCGAACACTGATGTTGGGCGATTAGGCCTGGCTCGCAGTCGGAGTTCCAATTCAATGCATGCTGGGCCGGGCATGCCCTGAGCTCTTGAAGTGAGCGTTACTCGAGTGAAATTTGAGCAGCGAGAAGTCAAATTGGGCACGCTCCACTCCTCACTCCGCTCACATACTCTGGTCATCCACAGAAACAGTGGATCTGACATTTAAAAAAAATACATTTAAAAAAAAAAGGCTACTGCTAAGTTGTTTCATCCACTAGAGGGTTCAGGTACAGCAGCTCTGCTCTGATCAGACTCTCCCTCTACCTTGTTAGACACCAGAGAGCTAATTAGAATTACTCTGACTAATTATCAGGTCAAAGTAGTCATCCAGGCCTCATCTGTAGAACAGCCTGCCATATGGAGGAGAGAAAGAAGGAGGGAGGGGAGAGGGTCTGGTAGGAGGGGGAGGGCAGAGGGTCTGGTAGGAGGGGGAAGGGAGAGGGTCTGGTAGGAGGGGAAGGGGAGAGGTTCTGGTAGGAGGGGGAGGGGAGGGGAGAGGGTCTGGTAGGAGGGGGAGGGGAAGAGGGTCTGTTAGGAGGGGTAGGGGAGAGGGTCTGGTAGGAGGGGGAGGGGAGAGGGTCTGGTAGGAGGGGGAGGGGAGAGGGTCTGGTAGGAGGGGAGAGGATCTGGTAGGAGGGGGAGGGTAGAGGGTCTGGTAGGAGGGGGAGGGGAAGAGGGTCTGGTAGGAGGGGGAGGGCAGAGGGTCTGGTAGGAGGGGGAGGGGAGAGGGTCTGGTAGGAGGGGGAGGGAAAGAGGGTCTGTTAGGTGGGGGAGGGGAGAGAGGGCCTGGTAGGAGGGGGAGGGGAGAGGGTCTGGTAGGAGGGGGAGGGGAAGAGGGTCTGTTAGGAGGGGGAGGGGAGAGAGGGTCTGGTAGGAGGGGGAGGGGAGAGGGTCTGGTAGGAGGGGGAAGGGAGAGGGTCTGGTATGAGGGCGAGGGGAGAGAGGGTCTGGTAGGAAGGGGAGGGGAGAGGGTCTGGTAGGAGGGGGAAGGGAGAGGGTCTGGTAGGAGGGGGAGGGCAGAGAGGGTCTGGTAGGAGGGGGAGGGGAGAGAGGGTCTGGTAGGAGGGGGAGGGGAGAGGGTCTGGTAGGAGGGGAGAGGATCTGGTAGGAGGGGGAGGGTAGAGGGTCTGGTAGGAGGGGGAGGGGAACAGTAGGCAAAGCAGTTGGATGAGAGAAAAAAAAAACAGGAAAACAAAAGCAGAGAAAGAAAACAAAGAAGAGAAAGAAAACAAAGAAGAGAGGGCACGAGCCAGAAAACAGAACACAGAGAGGTCGGGTTTTTTCAGCGCACGGGGAGGTCTCTTGTCGATTTGAAAGCCAGGAGGTCGTGCCGTGGGAATGGGAACACGCACACTGCTTCCGGCGACATGACCGCTGAACAATAATGGCACTCAATCACTCCTAGCTCTGTCTAACTCAGTCTAGTTCTATCGCCATTGTTGTCCTGCAATGTGTTGCAAAATGCCACCCTTAGTCTGCAAGGCACCTCTGTGGCACCTCCCAGTGAAGTCAACAGACATTCTCTCGTGGTTGGCCGGGGATCTTTCCACGATGAGGTCATTGAGGTCTCAATGTATCAGCCCTGCCCACCTTTTGAGTCTGGAAGGCGGAGAAGCACCTCCCAGTGAATTCGTCCTCCATCCCGTCATCATCTTCGTTTCCATGACTACGTATGATTGTTCAACTAGCGGCCCTGCCCAGGTGACTGGCTACACTGGTCTTCCTGTCTGTTGGCTAACATGGCCGCCAGACATCTGATGGACTAATGCCATTGGCGAGGGGGATAACAAGCCAAATAACAAAGTGATGTGAGGATTTATGACCTGTCGCTCACTGGACATCATCTATGCAACATTGTACATTACGTGGGCAGGGAGAGAGGGGACTAATACCAGTGGTGTGGGGAAAAAATCACCCAAAAAGACTGTAGTTTACAAATAGAGATGATTTGTGACCACTGACTAACTGTACGTGGGCAGGAAGGGAGGGAAAATAGAAAGCCAATGGTGGTAGTAAAACGGCAGAACAACTAAGGTGGTTTAATAGAGATAATTTGTGACAAGCACTGACTGAATGCTCGTCATCATCTTCACTCTTGAATCTGTCATGTCGTACCTTCGCTCACCAACAGGGGGCAGATCAGATAGAGATTTTTCTGAAATTGAGACGTTCATACATTAAATCAAATTTTGTCCCGGTTCTTTTTTCCAGTTCTCATCAACTCCACCCCCTCCTCCAACTTTCTCTCTCTGTCTCTCTCTTTCTCTCTCTCTCTCTGTCTCTGTCTCTGTCTCTGTCTCTGTCTCTGTCTCTGTCTCTGTCTCTGTCTCTCTCTTTCTCTCTCTCTCTCTGTCTCTGTCTCTGTCTCTGTCTCTGTCTCTGTCTCTGTCTCTGTCTCTGTCTCTGTCTCTGTCTCTCTCTCTCTCTCTCTCTCTCTCTCTCTCTCTCTCTCTCTCTCTCTCTCTCTCTCTGTCTCTGTCTCTGTCTCTGTCTCTGTCTCTGTCTCTCTCTCTCTCTCTCAATTTCAATTCAAGGGGCTTTATTGGCATGGGAAACATATGTTTACATTGCTAAAGCAAGTGAAATAGATAATTTACAAAAGTGAAATAAACAATAAAAATGAACAGTAAATATTACCCTCACAAAAGTTCCAAAATAATAAAGACATTTCAAATGTCATATGGTTTTATTTACTACGGTGTTTGTTCTTCACTTGTTGTTTGTTTTTAAATTCTTTGTGGATCTGTGTGATCTGAGGGAAATATGTCTCTCTAATATGGTCATATATTTGGCAGGACGTGAGGAAGTGCAGCTCAGTTTCCACCTCATTTTGTGGGCAGTGTGCACATAGCCAGCCTGTCTTCTCTTGAGAGCCATGTCTGCCTACGGCGGCCTTTCTCAATAGCAAGGCTATGCTCACTGAGTCTGTACATAGTCAAAGCTTTCCTTAAGTTTGGGTCAGTCACAGTGGTCAGGTATTCTGCCACTGTGTACTCTCTGTTTAGGGCCAAATAGAATTCTAGTTTGCTATGTTTTTTTGTTAGTTATTTCTAATATGCCAAGTAATTGTCTTTTTGTTTTCTCATGATTTGGTTGGGTCTAATTGTGCTGTTATCCTGGGGCTCTGTGGGGTGTGTTTGTGTTTGTGAACAGAGCCCCAGGACCAGCTTGCTTAGGGGACTCTTCTCCAGGTTCATTTCTCTGTAGGTGATGGCTTTGTTATGGAAGGTTTGGGAATCACTTCCTTTTAGGTGGTTGTAGAATTTAACAGCTCTATACTGGATTTTGTTAATTAGCATGTATCGTCCTAATTCTGCTCGAGGATATTTTTTGCAGAATTCTGCATGCAGAATCTCAATTAGGTGTTTGTCCCATTTTGTGAATTCTTGGTTGGTGAGCGGACCCCAGACCTCACAACCATAAAGGGCAATGGGTTCTATGACTTATTCAAGTATTTTTAGCCAGATCCTAATTGGTATGTTGAATTTTATGTTCCTTTTGATGGCATAGAATGCCCTCCTTGCCTTGTCTCTCAGATCGTTCACAGCTTTGTGGAAGTTACCTGTGGTGCTGCTGTTTAGGCCGAGGTTGGTAGAGTTTCTTCTTGTGCTCGAGGGCAACGGTGTCTACCTAGATGGAATTTGTATTTGTGGTCCTGGCAACCGGACCTTTTTTGGCACACCATAATTTTGAGATTTACTGTCAGGGGTCCAGGTCTGGCATAATCTGTGCAGAAGATCTAGGTGCTGCTGTAGGCCCTCTTTGGTTGGTGACAGAAGCACCAGATCATCAGCATACAGTAGACATTTGACTTCAGATTCTAGTAGGACGAGGCCGGGTACTGCAGACTGTTCTAGTGCCCTCGCCAATTCGTTGATATATATGTTGAAGAGGGTGGGGCTTAATTTGATAATTTCAGTTAGGATACCATCAACGCCACAGGCCTTTTTAGGTTGGAGGGTTTGTATTTTGTCCTGTAGTTCATTCAAAGTAATTGGAGAATCCAGTGGGTTCTGGTCGTCTTTAATAGTTGATTCTAAGATCTGTATTTGATCATGTATATATTTCTTCTGTTTTCTCCTGAGTGTCGCAGCGGTCTAAGGCACTGCATCTCAGTGCTAGAAGCGTCACTACAGACCCTGGTTCGATTCTAGGACGTATCACAACCGGCCGGGATTGGGAGTCCCATATGGTGGCGCACAATTGGCCCAGCGTCGTCCATGTTAGGGTCAGGATGTCATTGTAATCAAGTATTCCCAGAAATGGTTTGTGTCTATGGTCTCGCTCTCTCTCTTTCCCTCTCTCCCTCTCCCTCCCTCTCCCTCTCCCTCCCTCCCGCTCTATTTCTCTCTCGCTCTCTCTCTCTCTCCTGTGCTCTCTCTCCCCCCCCGCTCTCTCTCTTACCCTCTCTCCCTCTCCCTCCCTCCCGCTCTCTCTCTCTCTTCCGCTCTCTTTCGCTCTCTCCCTCCTGTTCTCTCTCGGGTCTCTCCCTCTCGCTCGCTCTCTCTGTCTCCCTTCCCTCCCTCCTCCTCTACCTCGCCACCTCTCAAACCTCTTCTACCTCCTTCCCCAATATGAGCTCTTTCCAGCTGAAGTAGATTTTCTGTCCCCTCTGTTCAGTTCTCTTTGGAGAACAAAACCAGAGATTCCAGTCTGTGTTATTAGTGTCATTGTTTTCATCGCCAGGTCGGCGGTTCTCTGTCTGTGTGTGTGACATCACTGATTGATCACCTATAGCTCCGAGCGGGAATGACGTCAGCTGTTCTGTCAGGGCAGAATGACTCTCAGCTGTTCTGTCGAGGCAGAATGATTTTCAGCTGTTCTGTCAGGGCAGAATGACTTTCAGCTGTTCTGTCAGGGCAGAATGACTTTCAGCTGTTCTGTCAAGGCAGAATGACTTTCAGCTGTTCTGTCAGGGCAGAATGACTTTCAGCTGTTCTGTCAGGGCAGAATGACTCTCAGCTGTTGTCAGGGCAGAATGACTTTCAGCTGTTCTGTCAGGGCAGAATGACTTTCAGCTGTTCTGTCAAGGCAGAATGACTTTCAGCTGTTCTGTCAGGGCAGAATGACTTTCAGCTGTTCTGTCAAGGCAGAATGACTTTCAGCTGTTCTGTCAAGGCAGAATGACTTTCAGCTGTTCTGTCAGGGCAGAATGACTTTCAGCTGTTCTGTCAGGGCAGAATGATTTTCAGCTGTTCTGTCAGGGCAGAATGACTCTCAGCTGTTCTGTCAGGGCAGAATGACTTTCAGCTGTTCTGTCAAGGCAGAATGACTTTCAGCTGTTCTGTCAAGGCAGAATGATTTTCAGCTGTTCTGTCAGGGCAGAATGACTTTCAGCTGTTCTGTCAGGGCAGAATGACTTTCAACTGTTCTGTCAGGGCAGAATGACTTTCAGCTGTTCTGTCAAGGCAGAATGACTTTCAGCTGTTCTGTCAAGGCAGGATGACTTTCAGCTGTTCTGTCAGGGCAGAATGACTTTCAACTGTTCTGTCAGGGCAGAATGACTTTCAACTGTTCTGTCAGGGCAGAATGACTTTCAGCTGTTCTGTCAAGGCAGAATGACTTTCAGCTGTTCTGTCAAGGCAGAATGACTTTCAGTTGTTCTGTCAGGGCAGAATGACTTTCAGCTGTTCTGTCAAGGCAGAATGACTTTCAGCTGTTCTGTCAAGGCAGGATGACTTTCAGCTGTTCTGTCAGGGCAGAATGACTTTCAGCTGTTCTGTGAAGGCAGAATGACTTTCAGCTGTTCTGTCAGGGCAGAATGACTCTCAGCTGTTCTGTCAGGGCAGAATGACTCTCAGCTGTTCTGTCAAGGCAGAATGACTTTCAGCTGTTCTGTCAGGGCAGAATGACTTTCAGCTGTTCTGTCAGGGCAGAATGACTTTCAGCTGTTCTGTCAGGGCAGAATGACTTTCAGCTGTTCTGTCAGGGCAGAATGACTTTCAGCTGTTCTGTCAGGGCAGAATGACTTTCAGCTGTTCTGTCAGGGCAGAATGACTTTCAGCTGTTCTGTCAGGGCAGAATGACTTTCAGCTGTTCTGTCAAGGCAGAATGACTTTCAGCTGTTCTGTCAGGGCAGAATGACTCTCAGCTGTTCTGTCAAGGCAGAATGACTTTCAGCTGTTCTGTCAAGGCAGAATGACTTTCAGCTGTTCTGTCAGGGCAGAATGACTTTCAGCTGTTCTGTCAGGGCAGAATGACTTTCAGCTGTTCTGTCAAGGCAGAATCGTCTCTCTGTTGCAGGTCATGTGTTTATTTACTCCCCTACATGGTCTGAACAGCACAGGAAAAGACAGGTGAACCAACGCTAGTTGTTTGCCAGCTCACATATTTAGCGGGGAACTATTGCTCACTCTAACACACACAGTTGCATCATGGTTATCTCATGGGGGGCCTTTGCTACTTTTGACATTTCAATCAGATAAATGTAGCTAGTCTTTATTTATGTGTACTTTATGCCAAGCGCTCCCCTTATGAGACCGTATAATCAATTACATTGTGTCTGCTGAGTAGATTACTGGAACAGCAGGCATGCCAAGACAAAGGTAATAGATGCCTGGGACTGAAGAGCACACAGACTGATGCAGAAGTTGCTTTATAGATGTGTGAGGCATTACATGTCTTATTTATTATTGTCCAGGAGTCTGGAGACTTGAGAGAGAGACGTAGAGGGAAGTTCTACATCACTGGGCTCTGGCAGTATGGCGCCGCTCTGCTGTCCAGGAGGGAGAAGGTTATGTCCTGGCCAGTCCCTCATAGGGTTGGTATGGCAGAGATGGGGAAGATGGAGTAACCTCGGGGAGGCAGGAAAAGAGAGGGAGACTGGTTAGAGGGGAGGTTTGGAAGAGGGCTGGGTATGTGGGGGAGGCAGAACCCCAGAGACAATCAGAGGTGGTTAGCTTTCAGAGACAAGGGTCTAATGATCCTCATGTAGTCTTCACCAGGACCAGATGTGTTGTGTGGGACCAGAGCCAGACACCCGGCCAGACACCCGGCCAGACACCCGGCCAGACACCCGGCCAGACACTCAGCCAGACACCCAGCCAGCCAGACACCCGGCCAGCCAGACACCCGGCCAGCCAGACACCCGGCCAGCCAGACACCCGGCCAGACACCCGGCCAGACACCGGCCAGACACCCGGCCAGCCAGACACCCAGCCAGCCAGACACCCAGTCAGCCAGACACCCAGCCAGCCAGACACCCAGCCAGACACTCGGCCAGACACTCGGCCAGACACCCGGCCAGACACCCGGCCAGACACCCGGCCAGCCAGACACCCGGCCAGCCAGACACCCAGCCAGACACCCAGCCAGACACCCAGCCAGACACCCAGCCAGCCAGACACCCGGCCAGACACCCACCCAGCCAGACACCCGGCCAGACACCCAGCCAGCCAGACACCCGGCCAGCCAGACACCCGGCCAGCCAGACACCCGGCCAGACACCCAGCCAGCCAGACACCCGGCCAGCCAGACACCTGGCCAGACACCCGGCCAGACACCCGGCCAGACACCCAGCCAGCCAGACACCCGGCCAGCCAGACACCCGGCCAGACACCCGGCCAGACACCCGGCCAGCCAGACACCCGGCCAGACACCCAGCCAGCCAGACACCCGGCCAGACACCCGGCCAGCCAGACACCCGGCCAGACACCCAGCCAGCCAGACACCCGGCCAGACACCCGGCCAGCCAGACACCCGGCCAGACACCCAGCCAGACACCCGGCCAGCCAGACACCCGGCCAGACACCCAGCCAGCCAGACACCCGGCCAGACACCCAGCCAGACACCCAGCCAGACACCCAGCCAGACACCCAGCCAGACACCCAGCCAGACACCCGGCCAGCCAGACACCCAGCCAGACACCCAGCCAGACACCCGGCCAGACACCCAGCCAGACACCCAGCCAGACTCAGGATACACCTTATTCCATGGTGCGCTACTCTGGTCAACAGTATTTCACTACAGTATATAGGGAATAGGATTCAATGTGGACCAAAACCACAGTTACCGTGTAACCGTGTAACCGTGTAACCGCATAACCGTGTAACCGCGTAACCGGGTAACCGGGTAACCGGGTAACCGCGTAACCGTATAACCGTGTAAAAGACAATTATGGACGAAGACCGTCACGAAAATAGAATAACCGACATATCCGTTAATTAAAAATAAAATAAAGAGCTGACGGAAGACGGGACGGCCAGGCGTTTCTTCGGATGAGTCCGTTTGTGCGGAAACAGGGACTCTTAATTAACAATGTGATGAAAATGTGTTCCTCCTTGCTGAAACTTCCAGGTAATGTAGAATGTTCATTATAATGATGTTAAAGGTACAGTACCAGTCCCAAAGTTTAGACACATCTACTCTTTCAAGGGTTTTTCTTTATTTTTACTATTTTCTACATTCTATAATAATGGTGAAGATGTCAAAACTATGAAATAACACATACGGAATAATTTAGTAACCAAAAAAGTGTCAAACAAATCAAAATATATTTTGGATTCTTCATAGTAGCCACCCTTTGCCTTGATGACAGCTTTGCACACTCTTGGCATTCTCTCAACCAGTTTCACAAGGAATGCTTTTCCAACAGTCTTGAAGGAGTTCCCACATATGCTGTATGTATCTGGGTTCGCTTCATACTGTCACAGTGTGGTAAACCGGGGCACCAAAACATCAGAGAAGTTGAGCTCTTGGTTGTTGTGGAAATTGACCTACTATGCTGTTTACTACATATCTACATCATACTGCTGAGTCTACATTTAACTGATGTGGCTCTGTAATGCCCTTTGAGTTGATTTAAAAAAATCACAGCACGTATGGGTACAGTTGCAATGGCCATAAGTCCACCCATTATGACATCATTGACTTGAATGAGAATGCCTGTTCTATTCATTTTAATTCGATATAAAAAAATGAACTAAAATATGATTATTTAAATTTATTTGGCTATTCGAATGGATATTACAATGACCGCTGTCATTTGGCTGCCCAATAACCGTCATCCAGAATTCCATGACCGTCACTGCCCTACGACCACAGTCAGTTCCAAAGCTCAGGGCGGAGACTGGAGGACTAGAGCTGTCCCAGAGCTCAGGGCTGAGACTGGAGGACTAGAGATGTCCCAGAGCTCAGGGCTGAGACTGGAGGACTAGAGCTGTCCCAGAGCTCAGGGCTGAGACTGGAGGACTAGAGATGTCCCAGAGCTCAGGGCGGAGACTGGAGGACTAGAGCTGTCCCAGAGCTCAGGGCTGAGACTGGAGGACTAGAGATGTCCCAGAGCTCAGGGCTGAGACTGGAGGACTAGAGCTGTCCCAGAGCTCAGGGCGGAGACTGGAGGACTAGAGCTGTCCCAGAGCTCAGGGCTGAGACTGGAGGACTAGAGATGTCCCAGAGCTCAGGGCTGAGACTGGAGGACTAGAGCTGTCCCAGAGCTCAGGGCTGAGACTGGAGGACTAGAGCTGTCCCAGAGCTCAGGGCGGAGACTGGAGGACTAGAGCTGTCCCAGAGCTCAGGGCTGAGACTGGAGGACTAGAGATGAGCTCAGGGGTGAGACTGGAGGACTAGAGCTGTCCCAGAGCTCAGGGCTGAGACTGGAGGACTAGAGATGTCCCAGAGCTCAGGGCTGAGACTGGAGGACTAGAGCTGTCCCAGAGCTCAGGGCGGAGACTGGAGGACTAGAGCTGACCCAGAGCTCAGGGCTGAGACTGGAGGACTAGAGATGTCCCAGAGCTCAGGGCTGAGACTTGAGGACTAGAGATGTCCCAGAGCTCAGGGCTGAGACTGGAGGACTAGAGCTGTCCAGAGCTCAGGGCTGAGACTGGAGGACTGGAGCTGTGGGTGGCACAGTGGGAGGGTAGTGGACTTGGAAAGGGATATGAGGAGTAAGATGTGACAGTTGGTAAGTGGTCTTGGAGAGAGTTTGGGGTCTGGAATTAGGAGGTGACAGTGAATCATGGGGGATGGGGGACTGTGGGATGTAGCCTTGTGCCAGCGGGGTAATGTTGAACGGGCCAAGTGTTTGAGTGAGAGGAGACGGAGATCAACACATCACCTCATCAACAGACTATATGAATATATTTACTAGACTTTATAAGCTAAAGAGTAAAGGCCCAAATACAGCTCCCTAGAGAACCCCATTGTACTCACACTGTCCTGACCCCTATGCTCCCTAGAGAACCCCATTGTACTCACACTGTCCTGACCCCTATGCTCCCTAGAGAACCCCATTGTACTCACACTGTCCTGACCCCTATGCTACATAGTGAACCCCCATTGTACTCACACTGTCCTGACCCCTATGCTACATAGTGAACCCCCATTGTACTCACACTGTCCTGACCCCTATGCTCCCTGGAGAACCCCATTGTACTCACACTGTCCTGACCCCTATGCTACATAGTGAACCCCCATTGTACTCACACTGTCCTGACCCCTATGCTACATAGTGAACCCCCATTGTACTCACACTGTTCTGACCCCTATGCTACATAGTGAACCCCCATTGTACTCACACTGTCCTGACCCCTATGCTACATAGTGAACCCCCATTGTACTCACACTGTCCTGACCCCTATGCTACATAGTGAACCCCCATTGTACTCACACTGTCCTGACCCCTATGCTACATAGTGAACCCCCATTGTACTCACACTGTCCTGACCCCTATGCTACATAGTGAACCCCCATTGTACTCACGCTGTCCTCCTGACTCCTATGCTACATAGTGAACCCCCATTGTACTCACACTGTCCTGACCCCTATGCTACATAGTGAACCCCCATTGTACTCACACTGTCCTCCTGACCCCTATGCTACATAGTGAACCCCCATTGTACTCACACTGTCCTGACCCCTATGCTACATAGTGAACCCCCATTGTACTCACACTGTCTTGACCCCTATGCTACATAGTGAACCCCCATTGTACTCACACTGTCCTGACCCCTATGCTACATAGTGAACCCCCATTGTACTCACACTGTCCTGACCCCTATGCTACATAGTGAACCCCCATTGTACTCACACTGTCTTGACCCCTATGCTACATAGTGAACCCCCATTGTACTCACACTGTCCTGACCCCTATGCTACATAGTGAACCCCCATTGTACTCACACTGTCTTGACCCCTATGCTACATAGTGAACCCCCATTGTACTCACACTGTCCTGACCCCTATGCTACATAGAGGACATTAGAGAACCCCCAAATAGGAACATTTTTTTTTGGGGGGGGGGCAATATGTTTTCAACCTCTTATAGTAAAACTATCATTTAAAATGTGACTAAATCAGCGTCACATCATCACACTGTCTGACCCCTGAGCTACATAAAGGACCAGCATGCTGGGGGTTCCCAATGTAAAAGCCCTAAGACGGTTCCCTGGGGACCCTTCATTTTACAGTTGCTTGACGACGAGGCTTTCTGGTTGATTCTAACACACAACTTGGCCAAGCATTTGACACGCAACCAAGTCAGTGTCAGAGCAGTCAGCGCTGCTCCAAGGCCCAGAAGTTAAGAAATACTGGAATAAAGTTGTTTGGAATACTGGAATAAAGCTGTTTGGAAAACTGGAATAAAGCTGTTTGTAATACTGTAATAAAGCTGTTTGGAATACTGGAATAAAGCTGTTTGGAAAACTGGAATAAAGCTGTTTGGAAAACTGGAATAAAGCTGTTTGGTATACTGGAATAAAGCTGTTTTGTATACTGGAATAAAGCTGTTTGGTATACTGGAATAAAGCTGTTTGGAATACTGTAATAAAGCTGTTTGGAAAACTGGAATAAAGCTGTTTGGTATATTGGAATAAATCTGTTTGGAAAACAGGAATAAAGCTGTTTGGAATACTGGAATAAAGCTGTTAGGTATACTGGATTAAAAAGCTGTTTCTCAAGTAATGGTAACACCAGGGACTGCTAGGCTGGGGTTACCCCCTCTGTGGAGACTGCAGCCCATTTAAAAGGAATGCGAACACTTGGAAACCGCTTCTTCTGGTATCAGCTCACAAACTGAGGGAGCGTTCATTAACAACATACTGTGACTGAGGGACTGTCTGACCAAGTCAGCATTGGCAAAGTCCCATGGACTGGATGTTGAGAAACAGTCGATTGATATCCTGCGGCGTGGATGAGTGGACTCCGAACCAGTGGTCTGTGGTTTTGGCCTTCTTCACGCTGTCTGAGTTCTCTTGTGTCTCGAGGGAGTGGAGGATACCTCAGGCCAGAACCAGACTGCCTCAACCTGGGGAACAAAAAGGCTGTTAGTTGACTCTGCCAGGAGTCTTCCTCCTGAGAGGAACATTAGAATGAAAACATGCTCTTGGAAACAAAAGTAATTTGGTGTCAGCTCTCTGATCAGTAACATTCCATGGAGCGGAAGAGTTTGAGAAAGAAAAGATCGGTTTAGATTAATTCCCTGTGTGTGTACTTCAAACCCTGTGGTCCCTTAGTGCTAGAATGTGAACCACACTCCAGCTCTCTGAGTTCTCTCATGACCCGTTTGAGTGAAGAACAAGTCAAGACATCTCTTGCCAGGTCCCAGACTCAAGCTGCGACCCAAAAGGACTGAACCTATCACCTCTCTTTCTTTTTCTCCGTTCCAGTTGTTCCTAGAAATTCTGTGTTGTGCCTCACGACAAGCTTTCACAGTTCTCCTGAGACTGAACAAGACCCTGGAAAAAGCTGGAAGCTTTTCCCTTTCTCTCCTTCCCACATCCCTTTCTCTCCTTCCCACATCCCTTTCTCTCCTTCCTACATCTCTTTCTCTCTTTCCTACATCCCTTTCTCTCTTTCCTACATCCCTTTCTCTCCTTCCTACATCTCTTCCTCTCCTTCCTACATCCCTTTCTCTCTTTCCTACATCCCTTTTTCTCCTTCCTACATCCCTTTCTCTCCTTCCCACATCCATTTCTCTCCTTCCCACATCCCTTTCTCTCCTTCCTACATCCCTTTCTCTCCTTCCTACATCCCTTCCTCTCCTTCCTACATCCCTTTCTCTCTTTCCTACATCCCTTTCTCTCCTTCCTACATCACTTTCTCTCCTTTCTACATCCCTTTCTCTCCTTCCTACATCCCTTTCTCTCCTTCCTACATCCCTTCCTCTCCTTCCTACATCCCTTTCTCTCCTTCCTACATCCCTTTCTCTCCTTCCCACATCCCTTTCTCTCCTTCCTACATCCCTTTCTCTCCTTCCTACATCCCTTTCTCTCCTTCCCACATCCCCCTTTCTCTCTCTCCCAGGAGTACATGGTGTATCGCAAACACACCTACATACGTCTGGACGGTTCCTCCATGATCTCAGAATGCAGAGACATGGTGGCTGACTTCCAGAGGCGGTGAGTAGACAGGAGAGAGTTTGTGTGTCTGTATCTTGTGGGTTATGGTTAGCATTAGTTCTGCTCTCCTTTGGCCTCTGGTACTCTGCTCTCTGGTACTCTGCTCTCTGGGACTCTGCTCTCTGGTAGTCTGCTCTCTGGTAGTCTGCTCTCTGGTATTCTGCTCTCTGGTATTCTGCTCTCTGTGATTACTCCATCCGGTCCAGACGAAACTTCTCTCGCTTAAAACCTGACCGCATGTTAAAACGCTCTCTCTCGCTGCCTCAAACCTCTGCCTCGCACCAGCATGCTCTCGTCATCTCTCTCTCTCTCTCTCTCTCTCTCTCTCTCTCTCTCTCTCTCTCTCTCTCTCTCTCCCTCTCTCTCTCTCTCTCTCTCTCTCCTCTCTCTTCTCTCTCTCTCTCTCTATCTCTCATCTCCTCTCTCTTCTCTCTCTCTCTCTCCTCTCTCTCTCTCTCTCTCTCTCTCTCTCTCTCTCTCTCTCTCCTCTCTCTCTCTCTCTCTCTCTCTCTCTCCTCTCTCCTCCCTCTCTCTCTCTCTCTCTCCTCTCTCTCTCTCTCTCTCTCTCTCTCTCTCTCTCTCTCAATTCAATTCAATTCAAGGGGCTTTATTGGCATGGGAAACATATGTTAACATTGCCAAAGTAAGTAGATAATAAACAAAAGGGGAAAAACAATAAAAATTAACAGTAACTCTCAACCTCTCTCATCACCCTCTCTCTGTGTCTCTCATCACCCTCTCTCTGTCTCTCTCTCACCCTCTCTTTCTCTCTCATCACCCTCTCTTTCTCTCTCATCACCCTCTCTCTGTCTCTCTCTCAACCCCTCTCTTTCTCTCTCATCACCCTCTCTCTCATCACCCTTTCTCTCATCACCATCTCTCATCACCCTCTCTCTGTCTCTCTCTCACCCTCTCTTTCTCTCTCATCACCCTCTGTCTGTCTCTATCTCTCTCACCCTCGCTTTCTCTCTCATCACCCTCTCTCTGTCTCTCTCTCACCCTCTCTTTCTCTCTCCCACCCTCTCTCTCTCATCACCCGCTCTCTCTCATCACCTTCTCTCTCTCACCCTCTCGCTCTCACCCTCTCTCTCGTCACCCGCTCATTCTCACCCTCTCTCTCATCACCCTCTCGCTCTCACCCTCTCTTTCTCTCTCACCACCCTCTCTCTCATCAACCTCTCTCTCATCACCCTCTCTCTCTCACCCTCTCTCTCATCACCCTCTGTCTCTCTCACACCCTCTCTTACTCTCTCATCTCTGTCTCTCTCTCAACCCCTCTCTTTCTCTCTCATCACCCTCTCTCTGTCCCTCTCTCACCCTCTCTTTCTCTCTCATCACCTTCACTCTCTCACCCTCTCTTTCTCTCTCTCACCCTCTCTCTCATCACCTTCTCTCTCATCACCCTCTCTCATCACCCTGTCTCTCATCACCCTCTTTCTCATCACTCTCTCTCTCATCAACCTCTCTCTCATCACCCTCTCTCTCTCACCCTCTCTCTCTCACCCTCTCGCTCATCACCCTCTCTCTAATCACCCTCTCTCATCACCCTCTCTCTCATCACCCTGTTTCTCATCACCCTCTCCCTGTCTCTCTCTCTCTCACCCTCTCTCTCGAAACCCTCTCTCTCATCACCTTCTCTCTCTCTCACCCTCTCTCTCTCACCCTCTCTCTCATCACCCTCTCTCTCACCCTCTCTCTCACCCTCTCTCTCATCACCCTCTCTCTCACCCTCTCTCGCATCACCCTCTATCTCATCACCACCTCTATCTCATCACCACCTCTATCTCATCACCACCTCTCTCACCCTCTCTCTCATCACCCTCTCTCTCATCACCCTCTCTCATCACCCTTTCTCTCATCACCCTCTCTCTGTCTCTCTCTCTCACCCTCTCTTTCTCTCTCATCACCCTCTCTCTGTCTCTCTCACCCTCTCATCACCCTCTCCCTCTCACCCTCTCTCTCATCACCTTCTCTCTCTCACCCTCTCACTCTCACCCTCTCTCTCATCACCCTCTCACTCTCACCCTCTCTCTCTCATCACCCTCTTTCTCATCACCCTCTCTCTCATCACCCTCTCTCTCATCACCCTCTCTCTCTCACCCTGTCTCTCATCACCCTGTCTCTCATCACCCTCTCTCTGTCTCTCTCTCACCCTCTCTTACTCTCTCATCACCGTCTCTCTGTCTCTCTCTCACCCTTTCTTTCTCTCTCATCACCCTCTCTCATCACCCTCTCTCTCACCACCCTCTCTCTCATTACCCTCTCTCTCATCACCCTCTCTCTCATCACCCTCTCTCACCCTCTCTCTCATCACCCTCTCTCTCACCCTCTCTCTCATCACCCCCTCTCATCACCCTCTCTCTCATCACCCTCTCCTTCTCTCAAACGTTTGGGTTTCTGATGAAAAGTGTGCATCACCCATTGAGCTATTAAAGAGAAGCGCAAACAGATGAGTGATCTCTGAGTGGTTAATAAATCATGATGAATGTTTCTCATATCAAAATGGATGACTGAGCCCAAAAATGCATCCCTACACGTCCTGCAAATATAAGATCTTTGAGTTCAGAGTGATGGCAGATATGTCATATCAGAACGAGTGTTTCATCCAATAATATTACATGTGACAGTTGTGGTCAGCCAGCCGCTTCCTCTAACCAGCCATTAGCCTACTCAGCTGTGATCAGTCAGCCACATCCCTTAACCAGCCATTAGCCTACTCAGCTGTGATCAGCCAGCCATATCCCCTAACCAGCCATTAGCCTACTCAGCTGTGATCAGCCAGCCATATCCCCTAACCAGCCATTAGCCTACTCAGCTGTGATCAGCCAGCCTTGTGAGGGTACTGTGAGGGGTATTGTGAGGGGACTGTGAGAAGTTGTGTGTTGGCATTGTGAGAAGTTGTGTGTTGGCATTGTGAGAAGTTGTGCGTTTGGCATTGTGAGAAGGGCTGTAGTGTAGTCGACTGGGCTGGGGTGGAGGTTTAGGGACTAGATGACGGCTTTAGTGTAGTCGACTGGGCTGGGGTGGAGGTTTAGGGACTAGAGGAGGGCTTTAGTTTAGTCGACTGGGCTGGGGTGGAGGTTTAGGGACTAGAGGAGGGCTTTAGTTTAGTCGACTGGGCTGGGGTGGAGGTTTAGGGACTAGAGGAGGGCTTTAGTGTAGTCGACTGGGCTGGGGTGGAGGTTTAGGGACTAGGTGAGGGCTGGGGGTTGGAGACTAGTTGACTAGGTGAGGGCTGGGGGTTGGAGACTAGGTGACTAGGTGAGGGCTGGGGGTTGGAGACTAGTTGACTAGGTGAGGGCTGGGGGTTGGAGACTAGTTGACTAGGTGAGGGCTGGGGGTTGGAGACTAGGTGACTAGGTGAGGGCTGGGGGTTGGAGACTAGGTGAGGGCTGGGGGTTGGAGACTAGGTGAGGGCTTGGGGTTGGAGAATAGGTGACTAGGTGAGGGCTGGGGGTTGGAGACTAGTTGAATAGGTGAGGGCTGGGGGTTGGAGACTAGGTGACTAGGTGAGGGCTGGGGGTTGGAGACTAGGTGACTAGGTGACTAGGTGAGGGCTGGGGGTTGGAGACTAGGTGAGGGCTGGGGGTTGGAGACTAGGTGACTAGGTGAGGGCTTGGGGTTGGAGACTAGGTGACTAGGTGAGGGCTGGGGGTTGGAGACTAGGTGAGGGCTTGGGGTTGGAGACTAGGTGAGGGCTGGGGGTTGGAGACTAGGTGAGGGCTGGGGGTTGGAGACTAGGTGAGGTCTGGGGGTTGGAGACTAGGTGACTAGGTGAGGGCTGGGGGTTGAGAGGGAGAGAGGAAGGAAGAGAGGGAGAGAGGGAGGAAGACAGGAAGAGAGGGAGGGAGAGAGACACCCACAGGATCGTGTCTCGGAACACACCTGGAAAATTGTAATTGTCTGACGTGGTTGTATGACGTCTTGGAAAAATGATATAACTGAGGGTTGAATACATTCTAGTCAATGTGGATTATAATCATCTCTCGCCACTCTTCGTCTCCAGGTGTGTTAGGACACTTTGGACACCTCCAATCGAGGCTGGTCAGTTAGTTGGAGAGGGAACACAGCCTCAGTAGATAGTGTATCTAAAGGTAGGAGACAGAGGGAACACAGCCTCAGTAGATAGTGTTTCTAGGGGTAGGAGACAGAGAGAACACAGCCTCAGTAGATAGTGTTTCTAAAGGTAGGAGACAGAGGGAACACAGCCTCAGTAGATAGTGTTTCTAAAGGTAGGAGACAGAGGGAACACAGCCTCAGTAGATAGTGTTTCTAGGGGTAGGAGACAGAGGGGGAACACAGCCTCAGAAGATAGTGTTTCTAGGGGTAGGAGACAGAGGGAACACAGCCTCAGTAGATAGTGTTTCTAGGGGTAGGAGACAGAGGGGGAACACAGCCTCAGAAGGTAGTGTTTCTAGGGGTAGGAGACAGAGGGAACACAGCCTCAGTAGATAGTGTTTATAAAGGTAGGAGACAGAGGGAACACAGCCTCAGAAGATAGTGTTTCTAGGGGTAGGAGACAGAGGGAACACAGCCTCAGTAGATAGTGTTTCTAGGGGTAGGAGACAGAGGGAACACAGCCTCAGTAGATAGTGTTTATAAAGGTAGGAGACAGAGGGGGAACACAGCCTCAGAAGATAGTGTTTCTAAAGGTAGGAGACAGAGGGAACACAGCCTCAGTAGATAGTGTTTATAAAGGTAGGAGAGAGAGGGAACACAGCCTCAGTAGATAGTGTTTCTAGGGGTAGGAGACAGAGGGAACACAGCCTCAGTAGATAGTGTTTATAAAGGTAGGAGACAGAGGGAACACAGCCTCAGTAGATAGTGTTTATAAAGGTAGGAGACAGAGGGAACACAGCCTCAGTAGATAGTGTTTATAAAGGTAGGAGTCAGAGGGAACACAGCCTCAGTAGATTGTGTTTCTAGGGGTAGGAGACAGAGGGAACACAGCCTCAGTAGATAGTGTTTCTAAAGGTAGGAGACAGAGGGAACACAGCCTCAGTAGATAGTGTTTCTAGGGGTAGGAGACAGAGGGAACACAGCCTCAGTAGATAGTGTTTCTAAAGGTAGGAGACAGAGGGAACACAGCCTCAGTAGATAGTGTTTCTAAAGTTAGGAGACAGAGGGAACACAGCCTCAGTAGATAGTGTTTCTAGGGGTAGGAGACAGAGGGAACACAGCCTCAGTAGATAGTGTTTCTAGGGGTAGGAGACAGAGGGAACACAGCCTCAGTAGATAGTGTTTCTAGGGGTAGGAGACAGAGGGAACACAGCCTCAGTAGATAGTGTTTATAAAGGTAGGAGACAGAGGGAACACAGCCTCAGTAGATAGTGTTTCTAGGGGTAGGAGACAGAGGGAACACAGCCTCAGCAGATAGTGTTTATAAAGGTAGGAGACAGAAGGAACACAGCCTCAGTAGATAGTGTTTCTAGGGGTAGGAGACAGAGGGAACACAGCCTCAGTAGATAGTGTTTCTAAAGGTAGGAGACAGAGAGAACACAGCCTCAGGAGATAGTGTTTCTAAAGGTAGGAGACAGAGGGAACACAGCCTCAGTAGATAGTGTTTCTAAAGGTAGGAGACAGAGGGGGAACACAGCCTCAGTAGATAGTGTTTCTAGGGTAGGAGACAGAGGGGTAACACAGCCTCAGTAGATAGTGTTTCTAAAGGTAGAAGACAGAGGGAACACAGCCTCAGTAGATAGTGGTTCTAGGGGTAGGAGACAGAGGGGGAACACTGCCTCAGAAGATAGTGTTTCTAGGGGTAGGAGACAGAGGGAACACAGCCTCAGTAGATAGTTTTTCTAGGGTAGGAGACAGAGGGAACACAGCCTCAGTAGATAGTGTTTCTAAAGGTAGGAGACAGAGGGAACACAGCCTCAGTAGATAGTGTTTCTAGGGGTAGGAGACAGAGGGAACCCAGCCTCAGTAGATAGTGTTTATAAAGGTAGGAGACAGAGGGAACACAGCCTCAGTAGATAGTGTTTCTAGGGGTAGGAGACAGAGGGGGAACACAGCCTCAGAAGATAGTGTTTCTAAAGGTAGGAGACAGAGGGAACACAGCCTCAGTAGATAGTGTTTATAAAGGTAGGAGAGAGAGGGAACACAGCCTCAGCAGATAGTGTTTCTAGGGGTAGGAGACAGAGGGAACACAGCCTCAGTAGATAGTGTTTATAAAGGTAGGAGACAGAGGGGGAACACAGCCTCAGAAGATAGTGTTTCTAAAGGTAGGAGACAGAGGGAACACAGCCTCAGTAGATAGTGTTTATAAAGGTAGGAGACAGAGGGAACACAGCCTCAGTAGATAGTGTTTCTAGGGGTAGGAGACAGAGGGAACACAGCCTCAGTAGATAGTGTTTCTAAAGGTAGGAGACAGAGGGGGAACACAGCCTCAGTAGATAGTGTTTCTAGGGGTAGGAGACAGAGGGAACACAGCCTCAGTAGATAGTGTTTATAAAGGTAGGAGACAGAGGGGGAACACAGCCTCAGTAGATAGTGTTTCTAGGGGTAGGAGACAGAGGGAACACAGCCTCAGTAGATAGTGTTTCTAAAGGTAGGAGACAGAGGGGGAACACAGCCTCAGTAGATAGTGTTTCTAAAGGTAGGAGACAGAGGGAACACAGCCTCAGTAGATAGTGTTTCTAGGGGTAGGAGACAGAGGGAACACAGCCTCAGTAGATAGTGTTTCTAAAGGTAGGAGACAGAGGGAACACAGCCTCAGTAGATAGTGTTTCTAGGGGTAGGAGACAGAGGGAACACAGCCTCAGTAGATAGTGTTTCTAGGGGTAGGAGACAGAGGGAACACAGCCTCAGTAGATAGTGTTTCTAGGGGTAGGAGACAGAGGGAACACAGCCTCAGTAGATAGTGTTTCTAGGGGTAGGAGACAGAGGGAACACAGCCTCAGTAGATAGTGTTTCTAAAGGTAGGAGACAGAGGGAACACAGCCTCAGTAGATAGTGTTTCTAGGGGTAGGAGACAGAGGGAACACAGCCTCAGTAGATAGTGTTTATAAGGTAGGAGACAGAGGGAACACAGCCTCAGTAGATAGTGTTTCTAGGGGTAGGAGACAGAGGGAACACAGCCTCAGTAGATAGTGTTTCTAAAGGTAGGAGACAGAGGGAACACAGCCTCAGTAGATAGTGTTTCTAGGGGTAGGAGACAGAGGGAACACAGCCTCAGTAGATAGTGTTTCTAGGGGTAGGAGACAGAGGGAACACAGCCTCAGTAGATAGTGTTTCTAGGGGTAGGAGACAGAGGGAACACAGCCTCAGTAGATAGTGTTTCTAGGGGTAGGAGACAGAGGGAACACAGCCTCAGTAGATAGTGTTTCTAAAGGTAGGAGACAGAGGGAACACAGCCTCAGTAGATAGTGTTTCTAGGGGTAGGAGACAGAGGGAACACAGCCTCAGTAGATAGTGTTTCTAAGGGTAGGAGACAGAGGGAACACAGCCTCAGTAGATAGTGTTTCTAGGGGTAGGAGACAGAGGGAACACAGCCTCAGTAGATAGTGTTTCTAAAGGTAGGAGACAGAGGGAACACAGCCTCAGTAGATAGTGTTTCTAGGGGTAGGAGACAGAGGGAACACAGCCTCAGTAGATAGTGTTTCTAGGGGTAGGAGACAGAGGGAACACAGCCTCAGTAGATAGTGTTTATAAAGGTAGGAGACAGAGGGAACACAGCCTCAGTAGATAGTGTTTCTAGGGGTAGGAGACAGAGGGAACACAGCCTCAGTAGATAGTGTTTATAAAGGTAGGAGACAGAGGGAACACAGCCTCAGTAGATAGTGTTTCTAGGGGTAGGAGACAGAGGGAACACAGCCTCAGTAGATAGTGTTTCTAAAGGTAGGAGACAGAGGGGGAACACAGCCTCAGTAGATAGTGTTTCTAGGGGTAGGAGACAGAGGGAACACAGCCTCAGTAGATAGTGTTTATAAAGGTAGGAGACAGAGGGGGAACATAGCCTCAGTAGATAGTGTTTCTAGGGGTAGGAGATAGAGGGGGAACAGCCTCAGTAGATAGTGTTTCTAGGGGTAGGAGACAGAGGGAACACAGCCTCAGTAGATAGTGTTTATAAAGGTAGGAGACAGAGGGAACACAGCCTCAGTAGATAGTGTTTCTAAAGTTAGGAGACAGAGGGAACACAGCCTCAGTAGATAGTGTTTCTAGGGGTAGGAGACAGAGGGAACACAGCCTCAGTAGATAGTGTTTCTAGGGGTAGGAGACAGAGGGAACACAGCCTCAGTAGATAGTGTTTCTAGGGGTAGGAGACAGAGGGAACACAGCCTCAGTAGATAGTGTTTCTAAAGGTAGGAGACAGAGGGAACACAGCCTCAGTAGATAGTGTTTCTAAAGTTAGGAGACAGAGGGAACACAGCCTCAGTAGATAGTGTTTCTAGGGGTAGGAGACAGAGGGAACACAGCCTCAGTAGATAGTGTTTCTAGGGGTAGGAGACAGAGGGAACACAGCCTCAGTAGATAGTGTTTCTAAAGGTAGGAGACAGAGGGAACACAGCCTCAGTAGATAGTGTTTCTAAAGGTAGGAGACAGAGGGAACACAGCCTCAGTAGATAGTGTTTCTAGGGGTAGGAGACAGAGGGGGAACACAGCCTCAGTAGATAGTGTTTCTAGGGTAGGAGACAGAGGGGTAACACAGCCTCAGTAGATAGTGTTTCTAAAGGTAGAAGACAGAGGGAACACAGCCTCAGTAGATAGTGGTTCTAAGGGTAGGAGACAGAGGGGGAACACTGCCTCAGAAGATAGTGTTTCTAGGGGTAGGAGACAGAGGGAACACAGCCTCAGTAGATAGTTTTTCTAGGGTAGGAGACAGAGGGAACACAGCCTCAGTAGATAGTGTTTCTAAAGGTAGGAGACAGAGGGAACACAGCCTCAGAAGATAGTGTTTCTAGGGGTAGGAGACAGAGGGAACACAGCCTCAGTAGATAGTGTTTCTAGGGGTAGGAGACAGAGGGAACACAGCCTCAGTAGATAGTGTTTATAAAGGTAGGAGACAGAGGGAACACAGCCTCAATAGATAGTGTTTCTAGGGGTAGGAGACAGAGGGGGAACACAGCCTCAGAAGATAGTGTTTCTAGGGGTAGGAGACAGAGGGAACACAGCCTCAGTAGATAGTGTTTCTAGGGGTAGGAGACAGAGGGAACACAGCCTCAGTAGATAGTGTTTCTAGGGGTATGAGACAGAGGGAACACAGCCTCAGTAGATAGTGTTTCTAAAGGTAGGAGACAGAGGGAACACAGCCTCAGTAGATAGTGTTTCTAGGGGTAGGAGACAGAGGGAACACAGCCTTAGTAGATAGTGTTTATAAAGGTAGGAGTCAGAGGGAACACAGCCTCAGTAGATAGTGTTTCTAGGGGTAGGAGACAGAGGGGGAACACAGCCTCAGTAGATAGTGTTTCTAAAGGTAGGAGACAGAGGGAACACAGCCTCAGAAGATAGTGTTTCTAGGGGTAGGAGACAGAGGGAACACAGCCTCAGTAGATAGTGTTTCTAAAGGTAGGAGACAGAGGGAACACAGCCTCAGTAGATAGTGTTTCTAGGGGTAGGAGACAGAGGGAACACAGCCTCAGTAGATAGTGTTTCTAGGGGTAGGAGACAGAGGGGGAACACAGCCTCAGTAGATAGTGTTTCTAAAGGTAGGAGACAGAGGGAACAACCTCAGTAGATAGTGTTTCTAAATGTAGGAGACAGAGGGAACACAGCCTCAGTAGATAGTGTTTCTAGGGTTAGGAGACAGAGGGGGAACACAGCCTCAGTAGATAGTGTTTCTAAAGGTAGGAGACAGAGGGAACACAGCCTCAGAAGATAGTGTTTCTAGGGGTAGGAGACAGAGGGAACACAGCCTCAGTAGATAGTGTTTCTAGGGTAGGAGACAGAGGGAACACAGCCTCAGTAGATAGTGTTTCTAAAGGTAGGAGACAGAGGGAACACAGCCTCAGAAGATAGTGTTTCTAAATGAAGGAGACAGAGGGAACACAGCCTCAGTAGATAGTGTTTCTAGGGGTAGGAGACAGAGGGGGAACACAGCCTCAGAAGATAGTGTTTCTAGGGGTAGGAGACAGAGGGAACACAGCCTCAGTAGATAGTGTTTCTAGGGGTAGGAGACAGAGGGAACACAGCCTCAGTAGATAGTGTTTCTAAATGTAGGAGACAGAGGGAACACAGCCTCAGTAGATAGTGTTTCTAAAGGTAGGAGACAGAGGGAACACAGCCTCAGTAGATATTGTTTCTAGGGGTAGGAGACAGAGGGAACACAGCCTCAGTAGATAGTGTTTCTAGGGGTAGGAGACAGAGGGAACACAGCCTCAGTAGATAGTGTTTATAAAGGTAGGAGACAGAGGGAACACAGCCTCAGTAGATAGTGTTTCTAGGGGTAGGAGACAGAGGGAACACAGCCTCAGTAGATAGTGTTTCTAAAGGTAGGAGACAGAGGGAACACAGCCTCAGTAGATAGTGTTTCTAGGGGTAGGAGACAGAGGGAACACAGCCTCAGTAGATAGTGTTTCTAAAGGTAGGAGACAGAGGGGAACACAGCCTCAGTAGATAGTGTTTCTAGGGGTAGGAGACAGAGGGAACACAGCCTCAGTAGATAGTGTTTATAAAGGTAGGAGACAGAGGGGAACACAGCCTCAGTAGATAGTGTTTCTAGGGGTAGGAGATAGAGGGGGACACAGCCTCAGTAGATAGTGTTTCTAGGGGTAGGAGACAGAGGGAACACAGCCTCAGTAGATAGTGTTTATAAAGGTAGGAGACAGAGGGAACACAGCCTCAGTAGATAGTGTTTCTAAAGGTAGGAGACAGAGGGAACACAGCCTCAGTAGATAGTGTTTCTAGGGGTAGGAGACAGAGGGAACACAGCCTCAGTAGATAGTGTTTCTAGGGGTAGGAGACAGAGGGAACACAGCCTCAGTAGATAGTGTTTCTAGGGGTAGGAGACAGAGGGAACACAGCCTCAGTAGATAGTGTTTCTAAAGGTAGGAGACAGAGGGAACACAGCCTCAGTAGATAGTGTTTCTAAAGGTAGGAGACAGAGGGAACACAGCCTCAGTAGATAGTGTTTCTAGGGGTAGGAGACAGAGGGAACACAGCCTCAGTAGATAGTGTTTCTAGGGGTAGGAGACAGAGGGAACACAGCCTCAGTAGATAGTGTTTCTAAAGGTAGGAGACAGAGGGAACACAGCCTCAGTAGATAGTGTTTCTAAAGGTAGGAGACAGAGGGAACACAGCCTCAGTAGATAGTGTTTCTAGGGGTAGGAGACAGAGGGGGAACACAGCCTCAGTAGATAGTGTTTCTAGGGTAGGAGACAGAGGGGAACACAGCCTCAGTAGATAGTGTTTCTAAAGGTAGGAGACAGAGGGAACACAGCCTCAGTAGATAGTGTTTCTAAGGGTAGGAGACAGAGGGGAACACTGCCTCAGAAGATAGTGTTTCTAGGGGTAGGAGACAGAGGGAACACAGCCTCAGTAGATAGTGTTTCTAGGGTAGGAGACAGAGGGAACACAGCCTCAGTAGATAGTGTTTCTAAAGGTAGGAGACAGAGGGAACACAGCCTCAGAAGATAGTGTTTCTAGGGGTAGGAGACAGAGGGAACACAGCCTCAGTAGATAGTGTTTCTAGGGGTAGGAGACAGAGGGAACACAGCCTCAGTAGATAGTGTTTCTAAAGGTAGGAGACAGAGGGAACACAGCCTCAGTAGATAGTGTTTCTAGGGGTAGGAGACAGAGGGGGAACACAGCCTCAGTAGATAGTGTTTCTAGGGGTAGGAGACAGAGGGAACACAGCCTCAGTAGATAGTGTTTCTAGGGGTAGGAGACAGAGGGAACACAGCCTCAGTAGATAGTGTTTCTAGGGGTAGGAGACAGAGGGAACACAGCCTCAGTAGATAGTGTTTCTAAAGGTAGGAGACAGAGGGAACACAGCCTCAGTAGATAGTGTTTCTAGGGGTAGGAGACAGAGGGAACACAGCCTCAGTAGATAGTGTTTCTAAAGGTAGGAGTCAGAGGGAACACAGCCTCAGTAGATAGTGTTTCTAGGGGTAGGAGACAGAGGGGGAACACAGCCTCAGTAGATAGTGTTTCTAAAGGTAGGAGACAGAGGGAACACAGCCTCAGAAGATAGTGTTTCTAGGGGTAGGAGACAGAGGGAACACAGCCTCAGTAGATAGTGTTTCTAAAGGTAGGAGACAGAGGGAACACAGCCTCAGTAGATAGTGTTTCTAGGGGTAGGAGACAGAGGGAACACAGCCTCAGTAGATAGTGTTTCTAGGGGTAGGAGACAGAGGGGGAACACAGCCTCAGTAGATAGTGTTTCTAAAGGTAGGAGACAGAGGGAACACACCTCAGTAGATAGTGTTTCTAAATGTAGGAGACAGAGGGAACACAGCCTCAGTAGATAGTGTTTCTAGGGTTAGGAGACAGAGGGGGAACACAGCCTCAGTAGATAGTGTTTCTAAAGGTAGGAGACAGAGGGAACACAGCCTCAGAAGATAGTGTTTCTAGGGGTAGGAGACAGAGGGAACACAGCCTCAGTAGATAGTGTTTCTAGGGTAGGAGACAGAGGGAACACAGCCTCAGTAGATAGTGTTTCTAAAGGTAGGAGACAGAGGGAACACAGCCTCAGAAGATAGTGTTTCTAAATGAAGGAGACAGAGGGAACACAGCCTCAGTAGATAGTGTTTCTAGGGGTAGGAGACAGAGGGGGAACACAGCCTCAGAAGATAGTGTTTCTAGGGGTAGGAGACAGAGGGAACACAGCCTCAGTAGATAGTGTTTCTAGGGGTAGGAGACAGAGGGAACACAGCCTCAGTAGATAGTGTTTCTAAATGTAGGAGACAGAGGGAACACAGCCTCAGTAGATAGTGTTTCTAAAGGTAGGAGACAGAGGGAACACAGCCTCAGTAGATATTGTTTCTAGGGGTAGGAGACAGAGGGAACACAGCCTCAGTAGATAGTGTTTCTAAAGGTAGGAGACAGAGGGGGAACACAGCCTCAGTAGATAGTGTTTCTAGGGTAGGAGACAGAGGGAACACAGCCTCAGAAGATAGTGTTTCTAAATGTAGGAGACAGAGGGAACACAGCCTCAGTAGATAGTGTTTCTAGGGGTAGGAGACAGAGGGGGAACACAGCCTCAGAAGATAGTGTTTCTAGGGGTAGGAGACAGAGGGAACACAGCCTCAGTAGATAGTGTTTCTAAATGTAGGAGACAGAGGGAACACAGCCTCAGTAGATAGTGTTTCTAAAGGTAGGAGACAGAGGGAACACAGCCTCAGTAGATAGTGTTTCTAGGGGTAGGAGACAGAGGGAACACAGCCTCAGTAGATAGTGTTTATAAAGGTAGGAGACAGAGGGAACACAGCCTCAGTAGATAGTGTTTCTAGGGGTAGGAGACAGAGGGAACACAGCCTCAGTAGATAGTGTTTATAAAGGTAGGAGACAGAGGGAACACAGCCTCAGTAGATAGTGTTTCTAAAGGTAGGAGACAGAGGGAACACAGCCTCAGTAGATAGTGTTTCTAAAGGTAGGAGACAGAGGGAACACAGCCTCAGTAGATAGTGTTTCTAAAGGTAGGAGACAGAGGGAACACAGCCTCAGTAGATAGTGTTTCTAGGGGTAGGAGACAGAGGGAACACAGCCTCAGTAGATAGTGTTTATAAAGGTAGGAGACAGAGGGGGAACACAACCTCAGTAGATAGTGTTTCTAGGGGTAGGAGACAGAGGGAACACAGCCTCAGTAGATAGTGTTTCTAGGGGTAGGAGACAGAGGGAACACAGCCTCAGTAGATAGTGTTTCTAGGGTAGGAGACAGAGGGGGAACACATTCTCAGTAGATAGTGTTTCTAAAGGTAGGAGACAGAGGGAACACAGCCTCAGTAGATAGTGTTTCTAGGGGTAGGAGACAGAGGGGGAACACAGCCTCAGAAGATAGTGTTTCTAAAGGTAGGAGACAGAGGGAACACAGCCTCAGTAGATAGTGTTTATAAAGGTAGGAGAGAGAGGGAACACAGCCTCAGTAGATAGTGTTTCTAGGGGTAGGAGACAGAGGGAACACAGCCTCAGTAGATAGTGTTTATAAAGGTAGGAGACAGAGGGAACACAGCCTCAGTAGATAGTGTTTCTAGGGGTAGGAGACAGAGGGAACACAGCCTCAGTAGATAGTGTTTCTAAAGGTAGGAGACAGAGGGAACACAGCCTCAGTAGATAGTGTTTCTAGGGGTAGGAGACAGAGGGAACACAGCCTCAGTAGATAGTGTTTCTAAAGGTAGGAGACAGAGGGAACACAGCCTCAGTAGATAGTGTTTCTAAATGTAGGAGACAGAGGGAACACAGCCTCAGTAGATAGTGTTTCTAGGGGTAGGAGACAGAGGGGGAACACAGCCTCAGTAGATAGTGTTTCTAAAGGTAGGAGACAGAGGGAACACAGCCTCAGAAGATAGTGTTTCTAGGGGTAGGAGACAGAGGGAACACAGCCTCAGTAGATAGTGTTTCTAAAGGTAGGAGACAGAGGGAACACAGCCTCAGTAGATAGTGTTTCTAGGGGTAGGAGACAGAGGGAACACAGCCTCAGTAGATAGTGTTTCTAGGGGTAGGAGACAGAGGGGGAACACAGCCTCAGTAGATAGTGTTTCTAAAGGTAGGAGACAGAGGGAACACAGCCTCAGTAGATAGTGTTTCTAAATGTAGGAGACAGAGGGAACACAGCCTCAGTAGATAGTGTTTCTAGGGGTAGGAGACAGAGGGGGAACACAGCCTCAGTAGATAGTGTTTCTAAAGGTAGGAGACAGAGGGAACACAGCCTCAGAAGATAGTGTTTCTAGGGGTAGGAGACAGAGGGAACACAGCCTCAGTAGATAGTGTTTCTAGGGTAGGAGACAGAGGGAACACAGCCTCAGTAGATAGTGTTTCTAAGGGGTAGGAGACAGAGGGGGAACACAGCCTCAGTAGATAGTGTTTCTAAAGGTAGGAGACAGAGGGAACACAGCCTCAGAAGATAGTGTTTCTAGGGGTAGGAGACAGAGGGAACACAGCCTCAGTAGATAGTGTTTCTAAAGGTAGGAGACAGAGGGAACACAGCCTCAGTAGATAGTGTTTCTAGGGGTAGGAGACAGAGGGAACACAGCCTCAGTAGATAGTGTTTCTAGGGGTAGGAGACAGAGGGGGAACACAGCCTCAGTAGATAGTGTTTCTAAAGGTAGGAGACAGAGGGAACACAACCTCAGTAGATAGTGTTTCTAAATGTAGGAGACAGAGGGAACACAGCCTCAGTAGATAGTGTTTCTAGGGGTAGGAGACAGAGGGGGAACACAGCCTCAGTAGATAGTGTTTCTAAAGGTAGGAGACAGAGGGAACACAGCCTCAGAAGATAGTGTTTCTAGGGGTAGGAGACAGAGGGAACACAGCCTCAGTAGATAGTGTTTCTAGGGTAGGAGACAGAGGGAACACAGCCTCAGTAGATAGTGTTTCTAAAGGTAGGAGACAGAGGGAACACAGCCTCAGAAGATAGTGTTTCTAAATGAAGGAGACAGAGGGAACACAGCCTCAGTAGATAGTGTTTCTAGGGGTAGGAGATAGAGGGGGAACACAGCCTCAGAAGATAGTGTTTCTAGGGGTAGGAGACAGAGGGAACACAGCCTCAGTAGATAGTGTTTCTAAATGTAGGAGACAGAGGGAACACAGCCTCAGTAGATAGTGTTTCTAGGGGTAGGAGACAGAGGGAACACAGCCTCAGTAGATAGTGTTTCTAGGGTAGGAGACAGAGGGAACACAGCCTCAGTAGATAGTGTTTCTAAAGGTAGGAGACAGAGGGGGAACACAGCCTCAGTAGATAGTGTTTCTAGGGTAGGAGACAGAGGGAACACAGCCTCAGTAGATAGTGTTTCTAAATGTAGGAGACAGAGGGAACACAGCCTCAGTAGATAGTGTTTCTAGGGGTAGGAGACAGAGGGGGAACACAGCCTCAGAAGATAGTGTTTCTAGGGGTAGGAGACAGAGGGAACACAGCCTCAGTAGATAGTGTTTCTAAATGTAGGAGACAGAGGGAACACAGCCTCAGTAGATAGTGTTTCTAAAGGTAGGAGACAGAGGGAACACAGCCTCAGTAGATAGTGTTTATAAAGGTAGGAGACAGAGGGAACACAGCCTCAGTAGATAGTGTTTCTAGGGGTAGGAGACAGAGGGAACACAGCCTCAGTAGATAGTGTTTATAAAGGTAGGAGACAGAGGGGGAACACAGCCTCAGTAGATAGTGTTTCTAGGGGTAGGAGACAGAGGGGGAACACAGCCTCAGAAGATAGTGTTTCTAGGGGTAGGAGACAGAGGGAACACAGCCTCAGTAGATAGTGTTTCTAAAGGTAGGAGACAGAGGGAACACAGCCTCAGAAGATAGTGTTTCTAGGGGTAGGAGACAGAGGGAACACAGCCTCAGTAGATAGTGTTTATAAAGGTAGGAGACAGAGGGAACACAGCCTCAGTAGATAGTGTTTCTAGGGGTAGGAGACAGAGGGAACACAGCCTCAGTAGATAGTGTTTCTAAAGGTAGGAGACAGAGGGGGAACACAGCCTCAGTAGATAGTGTTTCTAGGGGTAGGAGACAGAGGGGGAACACAGCCTCAGAAGATAGTGTTTCTAAAGGTAGGAGACAGAGGGAACACAGCCTCAGTAGATAGTGTTTATAAAGGTAGGAGAGAGAGGGAACACAGCCTCAGTAGATAGTGTTTCTAGGGGTAGGACACAGAGGGAACACAGCCTCAGTAGATAGTGTTTATAAAGGTAGGAGACAGAGGGAACACAGCCTCAGTAGATAGTGTTTCTAGGGGTAGGAGACAGAGGGAACACAGCCTCAGTAGATAGTGTTTCTAAAGGTAGGAGACAGAGGGGGAACACAGCCTCAGTAGATAGTGTTTCTAGGGGTAGGAGACAGAGGGAACACAGCCTCAGTAGATAGTGTTTCTAGGGGTAGGAGACAGAGGGAACACAGCCTCAGTAGATAGTGTTTCTAGGGTAGGAGACAGAGGGGGAACACAGCCTCAGTAGATAGTGTTTCTAAAGGTAGGAGACAGAGGGAACACAGCCTCAGTAGATAGTGTTTCTAGGGGTAGGAGACAGAGGGGGAACACAGCCTCAGAAGATAGTGTTTCTAAAGGTAGGAGACAGAGGGAACACAGCCTCAGTAGATAGTGTTTCTAAAGGTAGGAGACAGAGGGAACACAGCCTCAGTAGATAGTGTTTCTAGGGGTAGGAGACAGAGGGAACACAGCCTCAGTAGATAGTGTTTATAAAGGTAGGAGACAGAGGGAACACAGCCTCAGTAGATAGTGTTTCTAGGGGTAGGAGACAGAGGGAACACAGCCTCAGTAGATAGTGTTTATAAAGGTAGGAGACAGAGGGAACACAGCCTCAGTAGATAGTGTTTCTAGGGGTAGGAGACAGAGGGAACACAGCCTCAGTAGATAGTGTTTCTAGGGGTAGGAGACAGAGGGAACACAGCCTCAGTAGATAGTGTTTCTAAAGGTAGGAGACAGAGGGAACACAGCCTCAGTAGATAGTGTTTCTAAAGGTAGGAGACAGAGGGGAACACAGCCTCAGTAGATAGTGTTTCTAGGGGTAGGAGACAGAGGGGGACACAGCCTCAGTAGATAGTGTTTCTAGGGGTAGGAGACAGAGGGAACACAGCCTCAGTAGATAGTGTTTCTAAAGGTAGGAGACAGAGGGAACACAGCCTCAGTAGATAGTGTTTCTAAAGGTAGGAGACAGAGGGAACACAGCCTCAGTAGATAGTGTTTCTAGGGGTAGG
The DNA here is from genome assembly GCF_029448725.1 of Salvelinus fontinalis. Lineage (NCBI taxonomy): Eukaryota > Metazoa > Chordata > Actinopteri > Salmoniformes > Salmonidae > Salvelinus > Salvelinus fontinalis. The sequence continues at coordinate 38,581,640 of NC_074684.1, read as the reverse complement.
AGACAGAGGGAACACAGCCTCAGTAGATAGTGTTTCTAAAGGTAGGAGACAGAGGGAACACAGCCTCAGTAGATAGTGTTTCTAGGGGTAGGAGACAGAGGGAACACAGCCTCAGTAGATAGTGTTTATAAAGGTAGGAGACAGAGGGAACACAGCCTCAGTAGATAGTGTTTCTAGGGGTAGGAGACAGAGGGAACACAGCCTCAGTAGATAGTGTTTCTAAAGGTAGGAGACAGAGGGAACACAGCCTCAGTAGATAGTGTTTCTAGGGGTAGGAGACAGAGGGAACACAGCCTCAGTAGATAGTGTTTATAAAGGTAGGAGACAGAGGGGGAACACAGCCTCAGTAGATAGTGTTTCTAGGGGTAGGAGACAGAGGGGGAACACAGCCTCAGTAGATAGTGTTTCTAGGGGTAGGAGACAGAGGGAACACAGCCTCAGTAGATAGTGTTTCTAAAGGTAGGAGACAGAGGGGGAACACAGCCTCAGTAGATAGTGTTTCTAAAGGTAGGAGACAGAGGGAACACAGCCTCAGTAGATAGTGTTTCTAGGGGTAGGAGACAGAGGGAACACAGCCTCAGTAGATAGTGTTTCTAGGGGTAGGAGACAGAGGGAACACAGCCTCAGAAGATAGTGTTTCTAGGGGTAGGAGACAGAGGGAACACAGCCTCAGTAGATAGTGTTTCTAAAGGTAGGAGACAGAGGGAACACAGCCTCAGTAGATAGTGTTTCTAGGGGTAGGAGACAGAGGGAACACAGCCTCAGTAGATAGTGTTTCTAGGGGTAGGAGACAGAGGGGGAACACAGCCTCAGTAGATAGTGTTTCTAAAGGTAGGAGACAGAGGGAACACAGCCTCAGTAGATAGTGTTTCTAGGGGTAGGAGACAGAGGGAACACAGCCTCAGTAGATAGTGTTTCTAAAGGTAGGAGACAGAGGGGGAACACAGCCTCAGTAGATAGTGTTTCTAGGGTAGGAGACAGAGGGGTAACACAGCCTCAGTAGATAGTGTTTCTAAAGGTAGGAGACAGAGGGAACACAGCCTCAGTAGATAGTGTTTCTAGGGGTAGGAGACAGAGGGGGAACACAGCCTCAGAAGATAGTGTTTCTAGGGGTAGGAGACAGAGGGAACACAGCCTCAGTAGATAGTGTTTCTAAAGGTAGGAGACAGAGGGAACACAGCCTCAGTAGATTGTCTCCTACCCTAGAAAAACTGAGGGAACACAGCCTCAGTAGATAGTGTTTATAAAGGTAGGAGACAGAGGGAACACAGCCTCAGAAGATAGTGTTTCTAGGGGTAGGAGACAGAGGGAACACAGCCTCAGTAGATAGTGTTTCTAGGGGTAGGAGACAGAGGGAACACAGCCTCAGTAGATAGTGTTTATAAAGGTAGGAGACAGAGGGAACACAGCCTCAGTAGATAGTGTTTCTAGGGGTAGGAGACAGAGGGAACACAGCCTCAGTAGATAGTGTTTCTAAAGGTAGGAGACAGAGGGAACACAGCCTCAGTAGATAGTGTTTCTAGGGGTAGGAGACAGAGGGAACACAGCCTCAGTAGATAGTGTTTCTAGGGGTAGGAGACAGAGGGGGAACACAGCCTCAGTAGATAGTGTTTCTAAAGGTAGGAGACAGAGGGAACACAACCTCAGTAGATAGTGTTTCTAAATGTAGGAGACAGAGGGAACACAGCCTCAGTAGATAGTGTTTCTAGGGTAGGAGACAGAGGGAACACAGCCTCAGTAGATAGTGTTTCTAAAGGTAGGAGACAGAGGGGGAACACAGCCTCAGTAGATAGTGTTTCTAGGGTAGGAGACAGAGGGAACACAGCCTCAGAAGATAGTGTTTCTAAATGTAGGAGACAGAGGGAACACAGCCTCAGTAGATAGTGTTTCTAGGGGTAGGAGAGAGGGGGAACACAGCCTCAGAAGATAGTGTTTCTAGGGGTAGGAGACAGAGGGAACACAGCCTCAGTAGATAGTGTTTCTAAGGGTAGGAGACAGAGGGAACACAGCCTCAGTAGATAGTGTTTCTAAATGTAGGAGACAGAGGGAACACAGCCTCAGTAGATAGTGTTTCTAAAGGTAGGAGACAGAGGGAACACAGCCTCAGTAGATAGTGTTTCTAGGGGTAGGAGACAGAGGGAACACAGCCTCAGTAGATAGTGTTTCTAAAGGTAGGAGACAGAGGGAACACAGCCTCAGAAGATAGTGTTTCTAGGGGTAGGAGACAGAGGGAACGCAGCCTCAGTAGATAGTGTTTATAAAGGTAGGAGACAGAGGGGGAACACAGCCTCAGTAGATAGTGTTTCTAGGGGTAGGAGATAGAGGGGGAACAGCCTCAGTAGATAGTGTTTCTAGGGGTAGGAGACAGAGGGAACACAGCCTCAGTAGATAGTGTTTCTAAAGGTAGGAGACAGAGGGAACACAGCCTCAGTAGATAGTGTTTCTAAAGGTAGGAGACAGAGGGAACACAGCCTCAGAAGATAGTGTTTCTAGGGGTAGGAGACAGAGGGAACACAGCCTCAGTAGATAGTGTTTCTAAAGGTAGGAGACAGAGGGAACACAGCCTCAATAGATAGTGTTTCTAGGGGTAGGAGACAGAGGGGGAACACAGCCTCAGAAGATAGTGTTTCTAGGGGTAGGAGACAGAGGGAACACAGCCTCAGTAGATAGTGTTTCTAAAGGTAGGAGACAGAGGGAACACAGCCTCAGTAGATAGTGTTTCTAGGGGTAGGAGACAGAGGGAACACAGCCTCAGTAGATAGTGTTTCTAGGGGTAGGAGAGAGGGGGAACACAGCCTCAGAAGATAGTGTTTCTAAAGGTAGGAGACAGAGGGAACACAGCCTCAGAAGATAGTGTTTCTAGGGGTAGGAGACAGAGGGAACACAGCCTTAGTAGATAGTGTTTATAAAGGTAGGAGTCAGAGGGAACACAGCCTCAGTAGATAGTGTTTCTAGGGGTAGGAGACAGAGGGGGAACACAGCCTCAGTAGATAGTGTTTCTAAAGGTAGGAGACAGAGGGAACACAACCTCAGTAGATAGTGTTTCTAAATGTAGGAGACAGAGGGAACACAGCCTCAGTAGATAGTGTTTCTAGGGGTAGGAGACAGAGGGGGAACACAGCCTCAGTAGATAGTGTTTCTAAAGGTAGGAGACAGAGGGAACACAGCCTCAGAAGATAGTGTTTCTAGGGGTAGGAGACAGAGGGAACACAGCCTCAGTAGATAGTGTTTCTAGGGTAGGAGACAGAGGGAACACAGCCTCAGTAGATAGTGTTTCTAGGGGTAGGAGACAGAGGGGGAACACAGCCTCAGAAGATAGTGTTTCTAGGGGTAGGAGACAGAGGGAACACAGCCTCAGAAGATAGTGTTTCTAGGGGTAGGAGACAGAGGGAACACAGCCTCAGTAGATAGTGTTTCTAAATGTAGGAGACAGAGGGAACACAGCCTCAGTAGATAGTGTTTCTAGGGTAGGAGACAGAGGGGGAACACAGCCTCAGTAGATAGTGTTTCTAGGGGTAGGAGACAGAGGGAACACAGCCTCAGTAGATAGTGTTTCTAGGGGTAGGAGACAGAGGGAACACAGCCTCAGTAGATAGTGTTTCTAAAGGTAGGAGACAGAGGGAACACAGCCTCAGTAGATAGTGTTTCTAAAGGTAGGAGACAGAGGGAACACAGCCTCAGTAGATAGTGTTTCTAGGGGTAGGAGACAGAGGGGGAACACAGCCTCAGAAGATAGTGTTTCTAGGGGTAGGAGACAGAGGGAACACAGCCTCAGTAGATAGTGTTTCTAAATGTAGGAGACAGAGGGAACACAGCCTCAGTAGATAGTGTTTCTAAAGGTAGGAGACAGAGGGAACACAGCCTCAGTAGATGGTGTTTCTAGGGGTAGGAGACAGAGGGAACACAGCCTCAGTAGATAGTGTTTCTAAAGGTAGGAGACAGAGGGAACACAGCCTCAGAAGATAGTGTTTCTAGGGGTAGGAGACAGAGGGAACGCAGCCTCAGTAGATAGTGTTTATAAAGGTAGGAGACAGAGGGAACACAGCCTCAGTAGATAGTGTTTCTAGGGGTAGGAGACAGAGGGAACACAGCCTCAGTAGATAGTGTTTATAAAGGTAGGAGACAGAGGGGGAACACAGCCTCAGTAGATAGTGTTTCTAGGGGTAGGAGATAGAGGGGGAACAGCCTCAGTAGATAGTGTTTCTAGGGGTAGGAGACAGAGGGAACACAGCCTCAGTAGATAGTGTTTCTAAAGGTAGGAGACAGAGGGAACACAGCCTCAGTAGATAGTGTTTCTAGGGGTAGGAGACAGAGGGAACACAGCCTCAGTAGATAGTGTTTCTAGGGGTAGGAGACAGAGGGAACACAGCCTCAGTAGATAGTGTTTCTAAAGGTAGGAGACAGAGAGAACACAGCCTCAGAAGATAGTGTTTCAGGGGTAGGAGACAGAGGGAACACAGCCTCAGTAGATAGTGTTTCTAAAGGTAGGAGACAGAGGGAACACAGCCTCAGTAGATAGTGTTTCTAAAGGTAGGAGACAGAGGGGGAACACAGCCTCAGAAGATAGTGTTTCTAGGGGTAGGAGACAGAGGGAACACAGCCTCAGTAGATAGTGTTTCTAAAGGTAGGAGACAGAGGGAACACAGCCTCAGTAGAAAGTGTTTCTAAAGGTAGGAGACAGAGGGAACACAGCCTCAGTAGATAGTTTTTCTAGGGGTAGGAGACAGAGGGAACACAGCCTCAGTAGATAGTGTTTCTAAATGTAGGAGACAGAGGGAACACAGCCTCAGTAGATAGTGTTTCTAAAGGTAGGAGACAGAGGGAACACAGCCTCAGTAGATAGTGTTTCTAGGGGTAGGAGACAGAGGGAACACAGCCTCAGTAGATAGTGTTTCTAAAGGTAGGAGACAGAGGGAACACAGCCTCAGAAGATAGTGTTTCTAGGGGTAGGAGACAGAGGGAACGCAGCCTCAGTAGATAGTGTTTATAAAGGTAGGAGACAGAGGGGGAACACAGCCTCAGTAGATAGTGTTTCTAGGGGTAGGAGATAGAGGGGGAACAGCCTCAGTAGATAGTGTTTCTAGGGGTAGGAGACAGAGGGAACACAGCCTCAGTAGATAGTGTTTCTAAAGGTAGGAGACAGAGGGAACACAGCCTCAGTAGATAGTGTTTCTAAAGGTAGGAGACAGAGGGAACACAGCCTCAGAAGATAGTGTTTCTAGGGGTAGGAGACAGAGGGAACACAGCCTCAGTAGATAGTGTTTCTAAAGGTAGGAGACAGAGGGAACACAGCCTCAATAGATAGTGTTTCTAGGGGTAGGAGACAGAGGGGGAACACAGCCTCAGAAGATAGTGTTTCTAGGGGTAGGAGACAGAGGGAACACAGCCTCAGTAGATAGTGTTTCTAAAGGTAGGAGACAGAGGGAACACAGCCTCAGTAGATAGTGTTTCTAGGGGTAGGAGACAGAGGGAACACAGCCTCAGTAGATAGTGTTTCTAGGGGTAGGAGAGAGGGGGAACACAGCCTCAGAAGATAGTGTTTCTAAAGGTAGGAGACAGAGGGAACACAGCCTCAGAAGATAGTGTTTCTAGGGGTAGGAGACAGAGGGAACACAGCCTTAGTAGATAGTGTTTATAAAGGTAGGAGTCAGAGGGAACACAGCCTCAGTAGATAGTGTTTCTAGGGGTAGGAGACAGAGGGGGAACACAGCCTCAGTAGATAGTGTTTCTAAAGGTAGGAGACAGAGGGAACACAACCTCAGTAGATAGTGTTTCTAAATGTAGGAGACAGAGGGAACACAGCCTCAGTAGATAGTGTTTCTAGGGGTAGGAGACAGAGGGGGAACACAGCCTCAGTAGATAGTGTTTCTAAAGGTAGGAGACAGAGGGAACACAGCCTCAGAAGATAGTGTTTCTAGGGGTAGGAGACAGAGGGAACACAGCCTCAGTAGATAGTGTTTCTAGGGTAGGAGACAGAGGGAACACAGCCTCAGTAGATAGTGTTTCTAGGGGTAGGAGACAGAGGGGGAACACAGCCTCAGAAGATAGTGTTTCTAGGGGTAGGAGACAGAGGGAACACAGCCTCAGAAGATAGTGTTTCTAGGGGTAGGAGACAGAGGGAACACAGCCTCAGTAGATAGTGTTTCTAAATGTAGGAGACAGAGGGAACACAGCCTCAGTAGATAGTGTTTCTAGGGTAGGAGACAGAGGGGGAACACAGCCTCAGTAGATAGTGTTTCTAGGGGTAGGAGACAGAGGGAACACAGCCTCAGTAGATAGTGTTTCTAGGGGTAGGAGACAGAGGGAACACAGCCTCAGTAGATAGTGTTTCTAAAGGTAGGAGACAGAGGGAACACAGCCTCAGTAGATAGTGTTTCTAAAGGTAGGAGACAGAGGGAACACAGCCTCAGTAGATAGTGTTTCTAGGGGTAGGAGACAGAGGGGGAACACAGCCTCAGAAGATAGTGTTTCTAGGGGTAGGAGACAGAGGGAACACAGCCTCAGTAGATAGTGTTTCTAAATGTAGGAGACAGAGGGAACACAGCCTCAGTAGATAGTGTTTCTAAAGGTAGGAGACAGAGGGAACACAGCCTCAGTAGATGGTGTTTCTAGGGGTAGGAGACAGAGGGAACACAGCCTCAGTAGATAGTGTTTCTAAAGGTAGGAGACAGAGGGAACACAGCCTCAGAAGATAGTGTTTCTAGGGGTAGGAGACAGAGGGAACGCAGCCTCAGTAGATAGTGTTTATAAAGGTAGGAGACAGAGGGAACACAGCCTCAGTAGATAGTGTTTCTAGGGGTAGGAGACAGAGGGAACACAGCCTCAGTAGATAGTGTTTATAAAGGTAGGAGACAGAGGGGGAACACAGCCTCAGTAGATAGTGTTTCTAGGGGTAGGAGATAGAGGGGGAACAGCCTCAGTAGATAGTGTTTCTAGGGGTAGGAGACAGAGGGAACACAGCCTCAGTAGATAGTGTTTCTAAAGGTAGGAGACAGAGGGAACACAGCCTCAGTAGATAGTGTTTCTAGGGGTAGGAGACAGAGGGAACACAGCCTCAGTAGATAGTGTTTCTAGGGGTAGGAGACAGAGGGAACACAGCCTCAGTAGATAGTGTTTCTAAAGGTAGGAGACAGAGAGAACACAGCCTCAGAAGATAGTGTTTCAGGGGTAGGAGACAGAGGGAACACAGCCTCAGTAGATAGTGTTTCTAAAGGTAGGAGACAGAGGGAACACAGCCTCAGTAGATAGTGTTTCTAAAGGTAGGAGACAGAGGGGGAACACAGCCTCAGAAGATAGTGTTTCTAGGGGTAGGAGACAGAGGGAACACAGCCTCAGTAGATAGTGTTTCTAAAGGTAGGAGACAGAGGGAACACAGCCTCAGTAGATAGTGTTTCTAAAGGTAGGAGACAGAGGGAACACAGCCTCAGTAGATAGTGTTTCTAGGGGTAGGAGACAGAGGGAACACAGCCTCAGTAGATAGTGTTTCTAAAGGTAGGAGACAGAGGGAACACAGCCTCAGTAGATAGTGTTTCTAGGGGTAGGAGACAGAGGGAACACAGCCTCAGTAGATAGTGTTTCTAAAGGTAGGAGACAGAGGGAACACAGCCTCAGTAGATAGTGTTTCTAGGGGTAGGAGACAGAGGGGGAACACAGCCTCAGTAGATAGTGTTTCTAGGGGTAGGAGACAGAGGGAACACAGCCTCAGTAGATAGTGTTTCTAAAGGTAGGAGACAGAGGGAACACAGCCTCAGTAGATAGTGTTTCTAGGGGTAGGAGACAGAGGGAACACAGCCTCAGTAGATAGTGTTTCTAGGGGTAGGAGACAGAGGGAACACAGCCTCAGTAGATAGTGTTTCTAAAGGTAGGAGACAGAGGGAACACAGCCTCAGTAGATAGTGTTTCTAGGGGTAGGAGACAGAGGGAACACAGCCTCAGTAGATAGTGTTTCTAAAGGTAGGAGATAGAGGGGGAACACAGCCTCAGTAGATAGTGTTTCTAAAGGTAGGAGACAGAGGGAACACAGCCTCAGTAGATAGTGTTTCTAAAGGTAGGAGACAGAGGGAACACAGCCTCAGTAGATAGTGTTTCTAGGGGTAGGAGACAGAGGGAACACAGCCTCAGTAGATAGTGTTTCTAAAGGTAGGAGACAGAGGGAACACAGCCTCAGAAGATAGTGTTTCTAGGGGTAGGAGACAGAGGGAACACAGCCTCAGTAGATAGTGTTTCTAAAGGTAGGAGACAGAGGGAACACAGCCTCAGTAGATAGTGTTTCTAGGGGTAGGAGACAGAGGGAACACAGCCTCAGTAGATAGTTTTTCTAGGGGTAGGAGACAGAGGGAACACAGCCTCAGTAGATAGTGTTTCTAAAGGTAGGAGACAGAGGGAACACAGCCTCAGAAGATAGTGTTTCTAGGGGTAGGAGACAGAGGGAACACAGCCTCAGTAGATAGTGTTTCTAAAGGTAGGAGACAGAGGGAACACAGCCTCAGTAGATAGTGTTTCTAAAGGTAGGAGACAGAGGGAACACAGCCTCAGTAGATAGTGTTTCTAGGGTAGGAGACAGAGGGGGAACACAGCCTCAGTAGATAGTGTTTCTAGGGGTAGGAGACAGAGGGAACACAGCCTCAGTAGATAGTGTTTCTAGGGGTAGGAGACAGAGGGAACACAGCCTCAGTAGATAGTGTTTCTAGGGGTAGGAGACAGAGGGGGAACACAGCCTCAGAAGATAGTGTTTCTAGGGGTAGGAGACAGAGGGAACACAGCCTCAGTAGATAGTGTTTCTAAAGGTAGGAGACAGAGGGAACACAGCCTCAGTAGATAGTGTTTCTAGGGGTAGGAGACAGAGGGGGAACACAGCCTCAGTAGATAGTGTTTCTAGGGGTAGGAGACAGAGGGAACACAGCCTCAGTAGATAGTGTTTCTAAAGGTAGGAGACAGAGGGAACACAGCCTCAGTAGATAGTGTTTCTAGGGGTAGGAGACAGAGGGAACACAGCCTCAGTAGATAGTGTTTCTAGGGGTAGGAGACAGAGGGAACACAGCCTCAGTAGATAGTGTTTCTAAAGGTAGGAGACAGAGGGGGAACACAGCCTCAGTAGATAGTGTTTCTAAAGGTAGGAGACAGAGGGGGAACACAGCCTCAGTAGATAGTGTTTCTAAAGGTAGGAGACAGAGGGAACACAGCCTCAGAAGATAGTGTTTCAAGGGGTAGGAGACAGATGGAACACAGCCTCAGTAGATAGTGTTTCTAAAGGTAGGAGACAGAGGGAACACAGCCTCAGTAGATAGTGTTTCTAGGGGTAGGAGACAGAGGGAACACAGCCTCAGTAGATAGTGTTTATAAAGGTAGGAGACAGAAGGAACACAGCCTCAGTAGATAGTGTTTCTAGGGGTAGGAGACAGAGGGGGAACACAGCCTCAGAAGATAGTGTTTCTAGGGGTAGGAGACAGAGGGAACACAGCCTCAGTAGATAGTGTTTCTAAAGGTAGGAGACAGAGGGAACACAGCCTCAGAAGATAGTGTTTCTAGGGGTAGGAGACAGAGGGAACACAGCCTCAGTAGATAGTGTTTCTAAAGGTAGGAGACAGAGGGAACACAGCCTCAGTAGATAGTGTTTCTAGGGGTAGGAGACAGAGGGAACACAGCCTCAGTAGATAGTGTTTCTAAAGGTAGGAGACAGAGGGAACACAGCCTCAGTAGATAGTGTTTCTAGGGGTAGGAGACAGAGGGAACACAGCCTCAGTAGATAGTGTTTCTAAAGGTAGGAGACAGAGGGAACACAGCCTCAATAGATAGTGTTTCTAGGGGTAGGAGACAGAGGGGGAACACAGCCTCAGTAGATAGTGTTTCTAAAGGTAGGAGACAGAGGGAACACAGCCTCAGTAGATAGTGTTTCTAGGGGTAGGAGACAGAGGGAACACAGCCTCAGTAGATAGTGTTTCTAGGGGTAGGAGACAGAGGGGGAACATAGCCTCAGAAGATAGTGTTTCTAAAGGTAGGAGACAGAGGGAACACAGCCTCAGTAGATAGTGTTTCTAAAGGTAGGAGACAGAGGGGGAACACAGCCTCAGAAGATAGTGTTTCTAGGGGTAGGAGACAGAGGGAACACAGCCTCAGTAGATAGTGTTTCTAAAGGTAGGAGACAGAGGGAACACAGCCTCAGTAGATAGTGTTTCTAGGGGTAGGCGACAGAGGGAACACAGCCTCAGTAGATAGTGTTTCTAGGGGTAGGAGTCAGAGGGAACACAGCCTTAGTAGATAGTGTTTATAAAGGTAGGAGACAGAGGGAACACAGCCTCGGTAGATAGTGTTTCAAGGGGTAGGAGACAGAGGGAACACAGCCTCAGTAGATAGTGTTTCTAAAGGTAGGAGACAGAGGGAACACAGCCTCAGTAGATAGTGTTTCTAAAGGTAGGAGACAGAGGGGGAACACAGCCTCAGTAGATAGTGTTTCTAGGGTAGGAGACAGAGGGAACACAGCCTCAGTAGATAGTGTTTCTAAAGGTAGGAGACAGAGGGAACACAGCCTCAGTAGATAGTGTTTCTAGGGGTAGGAGACAGAGGGGAACACAGCCTCAGAAGATAGTGTGTCTAGGGGTAGGAGACAGAGGGAACACAGCCTCAGTAGATAGTGTTTCTAGGGGTAGGAGACAGAGGGAACACAGCCTCAGTAGATAGTGTTTCTAGGGGTAGGAGACAGAGGGGGAACACAGCCTCAGTAGATAGTGTTTCTAGGGGTAGGAGACAGAGGGAACACAGCCTCAGTAGATAGTGTTTCTAAAGGTAGGAGACAGAGGGAACACAGCCTCAGTAGATAGTGTTTCTAGGGGTAGGAGACAGAGGGAACACAGCCTCAGTAGATAGTGTTTCTAAAGGTAGGAGACAGAGGGAACACAGCCTCAGTAGATAGTGTTTCTAGGGGTAGGAGACAGAGGGAACACAGCCTCAGTAGATAGTGTTTCTAAAGGTAGGAGACAGAGGGAACACAGCCTCAGTAGATAGTGTTTCTAAAGGTAGGAGACAGAGGGAACACAGCCTCAGAAGATAGTGTTTCTAGGGGTAGGAGACAGAGGGAACACAGCCTCAGTAGATAGTGTTTCTAGGGGTAGGAGACAGAGGGGGAACACAGCCTCAGAAGATAGTGTTTCTAGGGGTAGGAGACAGAGGGAACACAGCCTCAGTAGATAGTGTTTCTAGGGGTAGGAGACAGAGGGAACACAGCCTCAGTAGATAGTGTTTCTAGGGGTAGGAGACAGAGGGAACACAGCCTCAGTAGATAGTGTTTCTAGGGGTAGGAGACAGAGGGAACACAGCCTCAGTAGATAGTGTTTCTAGGGGTAGGAGACAGAGGGGGAACACAGCCTCAGAAGATAGTGTTTCTAGGGGTAGGAGACAGAGGGAACACAGCCTCAGTAGATAGTGTTTCTAAAGGTAGGAGACAGAGGGAACACAGCCTCAGTAGATAGTGTTTCTAGGGGTAGGAGACAGAGGGAACACAGCCTCAGTAGATAGTGTTTCTAGGGGTAGGAGACAGAGGGAACACAGCCTCAGTAGATAGTGTTTCTAAAGGTAGGAGACAGAGGGAACACAGCCTCAGTAGATAGTGTTTCTAGGGGTAGGAGACAGAGGGAACACAGCCTCAGTAGATAGTGTTTATAAGGGTAGGAGACAGAGGGAACACAGCCTCAGTAGATAGTGTTTCTAAAGGTAGGAGACAGAGGGGGAACACAGCCTCAGTAGATAGTGTTTCTAAAGGTAGGAGACAGAGGGGGAACACAGCCTCAGTAGATAGTGTTTCTAAAGGTAGGAGACAGAGGGAACACAGCCTCAGTAGATAGTGTTTCTAGGGGTAGGAGACAGAGGGAACACAGCCTCAGTAGATAGTGTTTCTAAAGGTAGGAGACAGAGGGAACACAGCCTCAGTAGATAGTGTTTCTAGGGGTAGGAGACAGAGGGAACACAGCCTCAGTAGATAGTGTTTATAAAGGTAGGAGACAGAGGGAACACAGCCTCAGTAGATAGTGTTTCTAGGGGTAGGAGACAGAGGGGAACACAGCCTCAGTAGATAGTGTTTCTAGGGGTAGGAGACAGAGGGAACACAGCCTCAGTAGATAGTGTTTCTAAAGGTAGGAGACAGAGGGAACACAGCCTCAGTAGATAGTGTTTCTAGGGGTAGGAGACAGAGGGAACACAGCCTCAGTAGATAGTGTTTCTAAAGGTAGGAGACAGAGGGGGAACACAGCCTCAGTAGATAGTGTTTCTAGGGGTAGGAGATAGAGGGGGAACAGCCTCAGTAGATAGTGTTTCTAAAGGTAGGAGACAGAGGGAACACAGCCTCAGTAGATAGTGTTTCTAGGGGTAGGAGACAGAGGGAACACAGCCTCAGTAGATAGTGTTTCTAAAGGTAGGAGACAGAGGGGGAACACAGCCTCAGTAGATAGTGTTTCTAAAGGTAGGAGACAGAGGGAACACAGCCTCAGTAGATAGTGTTTCTAGGGGTAGGAGACAGAGGGAACACAGCCTCAGTAGATAGTGTTTCTAGGGGTAGGAGACAGAGGGAACACAGCCTCAGTAGATAGTGTTTCTAGGGGTAGGAGACAGAGGGAACACAGCCTCAGTAGATAGTGTTTCTAGGGGTAGGAGACAGAGGGGGAACATAGCCTCAGAAGATAGTGTTTCTAAAGGTAGGAGACAGAGGGAACACAGCCTCAGTAGATAGTGTTTCTAGGGGTAGGAGACAGAGGAAACACAGCCTCAGAAGATAGTGTTTCTAAAGGTAGGAGACAGAGGGAACACAGCCTCAGTAGATAGTGTTTCTAAAGGTAGGAGACAGAGGGAACACAGCCTCAGTAGATAGTGTTTCTAGGGGTAGGAGACAGAGGGAACACAGCCTCAGTAGATAGTGTTTCTAAAGGTAGGAGACAGAGGGAACACAGCCTCAGTAGATAGTGTTTCTAGGGGTAGGAGACAGAGGGAACACAGCCTCAGTAGATAGTGTTTCTAAAGGTAGGAGACAGAGGGGAACACAGCCTCAGTAGATAGTGTTTCTAGGGGTAGGAGATAGAGGGGGAACACGCCTCAGTAGATAGTGTTTAAAGGGGTAGGAGACAGAGGGAACACAGCCTCAGTAGATAGTGTTTCTAAAGGTAGGAGACAGAGGGAACACAGCCTCAGTAGATAGTGTTTCTAGGGGTAGGAGACAGAGGGAACACAGCCTCAGTAGATAGTGTTTCTAGAGGTAGGAGACAGAGGGAACACAGCCTCAGTAGATAGTGTTTCTAGGGGTAGGAGACAGAGGGAACACAGCCTCAGTAGATAGTGTTTCTAAGGGTAGGAGACAGAGGGAACACAGCCTCAGTAGATAGTGTTTATAAAGGTAGGAGACAGAGGGAACCCAGCCTCAGTAGATAGTGTTTCTAAAGGTAGGAGACAGAGGGAACACAGCCTCAGTAGATAGTGTTTCTAAAGGTAGGAGACAGAGGGGGAACACAGCCTCAGTAGATAGTGTTTCTAGGGTTGGAGACAGAGGGGTAACACAGCCTCAGTAGATAGTGTTTCTAGGGGTAGGAGACAGAGGGAACACAGCCTCAGTAGATAGTGTTTCTAAAGGTAGGAGACAGAGGGGGAACACAGCCTCAGTAGATAGTGTTTCTAGGGTAGGAGACAGAGGGAACACAGCCTCAGTAGATAGTGTTTCTAAAGGTAGGAGACAGAGGGAACACAGCCTCAGTAGATAGTGTTTCTAGGGGTAGGAGACAGAGGGGAACACAGCCTCAGTAGATAGTGTTTCTAGGGGTAGGAGACAGAGGGGGAACACAGCCTCAGTAGATAGTGTTTCTAGGGGTAGGAGACAGAGGGGGAACACAGCCTCAGTAGATAGTGTTTCTAGGGGTAGGAGACAGAGGGAACACAGCCTCAGTAGATAGTGTTTCTAGGGGTAGGAGACAGAGGGAACACAGCCTCAGTAGATAGTGTTTCTAGGGGTAGGAGACAGAGGGGGAACACAGCCTCAGAAGATAGTGTTTCTAAAGGTAGGAGACAGAGGGAACACAGCCTCAGTAGATAGTGTTTCTAGAGGTAGGAGACAGAGGGAACACAGCCTCAGTAGATAGTGTTTCTAGGGGTAGGAGACAGAGGGAACACAGCCTCAGAAGATAGTGTTTCTAAAGGTAGGAGACAGAGGGAACACAGCCTCAGTAGATAGTGTTTCTAAAGGTAGGAGACAGAGGGAACACAGCCTCAGTAGATAGTGTTTCTAAAGGTAGGAGACAGAGGGAACACAGCCTCAGTAGATAGTGTTTCTAGGGGTAGGAGACAGAGGGAACACAGCCTCAGTAGATAGTGTTTCTAAAGGTAGGAGACAGAGGGGAACACAGCCTCAGTAGATAGTGTTTCTAGGGGTATGAGATAGAGGGGGACACAGCCTCAGTAGATAGTGTTTAAAGGGGTAGGAGACAGAGGGAACACAGCCTCAGTAGATAGTGTTTCTAAAGGTAGGAGACAGAGGGAACACAGCCTCAGTAGATAGTGTTTCTAAAGGTAGGAGACAGAGGGAACACAGCCTCAGTAGATAGTGTTTCTAGGGGTAGGAGACAGAGGGAACACAGCCTCAGTAGATAGTGTTTCTAGGGGTAGGAGACAGAGGGAACACAGCCTCAGTAGATAGTGTTTCTAGAGGTAGGAGACAGAGGGAACACAGCCTCAGTAGATAGTGTTTCTAGGGGTAGGAGACAGAGGGAACACAGCCTCAGTAGATAGTGTTTCTAAAGGTAGGAGACAGAGGGAACACAGCCTCAGTAGATAGTGTTTCTAGGGGTAGGAGACAGAGGGAACACAGCCTCAGTAGATAGTGTTTCTAGGGGTAGGAGACAGAGGGAACACAGCCTCAGTAGATAGTGTTTCTAGGGGTAGGAGACAGAGGGAACACAGCCTCAGTAGATAGTGTTTCTAAAGGTAGGAGACAGAGGGAACACAGCCTCAGTAGATAGTGTTTCTAGGGGTAGGAGACAGAGGGGGAACACAGCCTCAGTAGATAGTGTTTCTAGGGGTAGGAGACAGAGGGGGAACACAGCCTCAGTAGATAGTGTTTCTAGGGGTAGGAGACAGAGGGGGACACAGCCTCAGTAGATAGTGTTTCTAGGGGTAGGAGACAGAGGGAACACAGCCTCAGTAGATAGTGTTTCTAGGGGTAGGAGACAGAGGGAACACAGCCTCAGTAGATAGTGTTTCTAAAGGTAGGAGACAGAGGGAACACAGCCTCAGTAGATAGTGTTTCTAGGGGTAGGAGACAGAGGGAACACAGCCTCAGTAGATAGTGTTTCTAGGGTAGGAGACAGAGGGAACACAGCCTCAGTAGATAGTGTTTCTAGGGGTAGGAGACAGAGGGAACACAGCCTCAGTAGATAGTGTTTCTAGGGGTAGGAGACAGAGGGGGAACATAGCCTCAGAAGATAGTGTTTCTAAAGGTAGGAGACAGAGGGAACACAGCCTCAGTAGATAGTGTTTCTAGGGGCAGGAGACAGAGGGAACACAGCCTCAGTAGATAGTGTTTCTAGGGGTAGGAGACAGAGGAAACACAGCCTCAGAAGATAGTGTTTCTAAATGTAGGAGACAGAGGGAACACAGCCTCAGTAGATAGTGTTTCTAAAGGTAGGAGACAGAGGGAACACAGCCTCAGTAGATAGTGTTTCTAAAGGTAGGAGACAGAGGGGGAACACAGCCTCAGTAGATAGTGTTTCTAGGGGTAGGAGACAGAGGGAACACAGCCTCAGTAGATAGTGTTTCTAAAGGTAGGAGACAGAGGAAACACAGCCTCAGAAGATAGTGTTTCTAAAGGTAGGAGACAGAGGGAACACAGCCTCAGAAGATAGTGTTTCTAAAGGTAGGAGACAGAGGGAACACAGCCTCAGTAGATAGTGTTTCTAGGGGTAGGAGACAGAGGGAACACAGCCTCAGTAGATAGTGTTTCTAAAGGTAGGAGACAGAGGGAACACAGCCTCAGAAGATAGTGTTTCTAGGGGTAGGAGACAGAGGGAACACAGCCTCAGTAGATAGTGTTTCTAGGGGTAGGAGACAGAGGGAACACAGCCTCAGTAGATAGTGTTTCTAGAGGTAGGAGACAGAGGGAACACAGCCTCAGTAGATAGTGTTTCTAGGGGTAGGAGACAGAGGGAACACAGCCTCAGTAGATAGTGTTTATAAAGGTAGGAGACAGAGGGAACACAGCCTCAGTAGATAGTGTTTCTAGGGGTAGGAGACAGAGGGAACACAGCCTCAGTAGATAGTGTTTATAAAGGTAGGAGACAGAGGGAACACAGCCTCAGTAGATAGTGTTTCTAAAGGTAGGAGACAGAGAGAACACAGCCTCAGAAGATAGTGTTTCAGGGGTAGGAGACAGAGGGAACCCAGCCTCAGTAGATAGTGTTTCTAAAGGTAGGAGACAGAGGGAACACAGCCTCAGTAGATAGTGTTTCTAAAGGTAGGAGACAGAGGGGGAACACAGCCTCAGTAGATAGTGTTTCTAGGGTAGGAGACAGAGGGGAACACAGCCTCAGTAGATAGTGTTTCTAAAGGTAGGAGACAGAGGGAACACAGCCTCAGTAGATAGTGGTTCTAGGGGTAGGAGACAGAGGGGGAACACAGCCTCAGAAGATAGTGTTTCTAGGGGTAGGAGACAGAGGGGGAACACAGCCTCAGTAGATAGTGTTTCTAGGGTAGGAGACAGAGGGAACACAGCCTCAGTAGATAGTGTTTCTAGGGGTAGGAGACAGAGGGGGAACATAGCCTCAGAAGATAGTGTTTCTAAAGGTAGGAGACAGAGGGAACACAGCCTCAGTAGATAGTGTTTCTAAAGGTAGGAGACAGAGGGAACACAGCCTCAGTAGATAGTGTTTCTAGGGGTAGGAGACAGAGGGAACACAGCCTCAGTAGATAGTGTTTCTAAAGGTAGGAGACAGAGGGAACACAGCCTCAGTAGATAGTGTTTCTAGGGGTAGGAGACAGAGGGAACACAGCCTCAGTAGATAGTGTTTCTAAAGGTAGGAGACAGAGGGAACACAGCCTCAGTAGATAGTGTTTCTAAAGGTAGGAGACAGAGGGAACACAGCCTCAGTAGATAGTGTTTCTAGGGGTAGGAGACAGAGGGAACACAGCCTCAGTAGATAGTGTTTATAAAGGTAGGAGACAGAGGGAACATAGCCTCAGAAGATAGTGTTTCTAAAGGTAGGAGACAGAGGGAACACAGCCTCAGTAGATAGTGTTTCTAGGGGTAGGAGACAGAGGGAACACAGCCTCAGTAGATAGTGTTTCTTAAGGTAGGAGACAGAGGGAACACAGCCTCAGTAGATAGTGTTTCTAGGGGTAGGCGACAGAGGGAACACAGCCTCAGTAGATAGTGTTTCTAGGGGTAGGAGACAGAGGGAACACAGCCTCAGTAGATAGTGTTTCTAAAGGTAGGAGACAGAGGGAACACAGCCTCGGTAGATAGTGTTTCTAGGGGTAGGAGACAGAGGGAACACAGCCTCAGTAGATAGTGTTTCTAAAGGTAGGAGATAGAGGGGGAACACAGCCTCAGTAGATAGTGTTTCTAGGGGTAGGAGACAGAGGGGTAACACAGCCTCAGTAGATAGTGTTTCTAAAGGTAGGAGACAGAGGGAACACAGCCTCAGTAGATAGTGGTTCTAAAGGTAGGAGACAGAGGGGGAACACAGCCTCAGTAGATAGTGTTTCTAGGGTAGGAGACAGAGGGGGAACACAGCCTCAGTAGATAGTGTGTCTAGGGGTAGGAGACAGAGGGAACACAGCCTCAGTAGATAGTGTTTCTAGGGGTAGGAGACAGAGGGAACACAGCCTCAGTAGATAGTGTTTCTAGGGGTAGGAGACAGAGGGAACACAGCCTCAGTAGATAGTGTTTCTAGGGGTAGGAGACAGAGGGAACACAGCCTCAGTAGATAGTGTTTCTAGGGGTAGGAGACAGAGGGGGAACACAGCCTCAGAAGATAGTGTTTCTAGGGGTAGGAGACAGAGGGAACACAGCCTCAGTAGATAGTGTTTCTAAAGGTAGGAGACAGAGGGAACACAGCCTCAGTAGATAGTGTTTCTAGGGGTAGGAGACAGAGGAAACACAGCCTCAGAAGATAGTGTTTCTAAATGTAGGAGACAGAGGGAACACAGCCTCAGTAGATAGTGTTTCTAAAGGTAGGAGACAGAGGGAACACAGCCTCAGTAGATAGTGTTTCTAAAGGTAGGAGACAGAGGGGGAACACAGCCTCAGTAGATAGTGTTTCTAGGGGTAGGAGACAGAGGGAACACAGCCTCAGTAGATAGTGTTTCTAGGGGTAGGAGACAGAGGGAACACAGCCTCAGTAGATAGTGTTTATAAAGGTAGGAGACAGAGGGGGAACACAGCCTCAGTAGATAGTGTTTCTAGGGGAATGAGATAGAGGGGGAACAGCCTCAGTAGATAGTGTTTAAAGGGGTAGGAGACAGAGGGAACACAGCCTCAGTAGATAGTGTTTCTAAAGGTAGGAGACAGAGGGAACACAGCCTCAGTAGATAGTGTTTCTAAAGTTAGGAGACAGAGGGAACACAGCCTCAGTAGATAGTGTTTCTAGGGGTAGGAGACAGAGGGAACACAGCCTCAGTAGATAGTGTTTCTAGGGGTAGGAGACAGAGGGAACACAGCCTCAGTAGATAGTGTTTCTAGAGGTAGGAGACAGAGGGAACACAGCCTCAGTAGATAGTGTTTCTAGGGGTAGGAGACAGAGGGAACACAGCCTCAGTAGATAGTGTTTATAAAGGTAGGAGACAGAGGGAACACAGCCTCAGTAGATAGTGGTTCTAGGGGTAGGAGACAGAGGGAACACAGCCTCAGTAGATAGTGTTTCTAGGGGTAGGAGACAGAGGGAACACAGCCTCAGTAGATAGTGTTTCTAGGGGTAGGAGACAGAGGGAACACAGCGTCAGTAGATAGTGTTTCTAAAGGTAGGAGACAGAGGGAACACAGCCTCAGTAGATAGTGGTTCTAGGGGTAGGAGACAGAGGGGGAACACAGCCTCAGAAGATAGTGTTTCTAGGGGTAGGAGACAGAGGGGGAACATAGCCTCAGTAGATAGTGTTTCTAGGGGTAGGAGATAGAGGGGGAACAGCCTCAGTAGATAGTGTTTCTAGGGGTAGGAGACAGAGGGAACACAGCCTCAGTAGATAGTGTTTCTAGGGGTAGGAGACAGAGGGAACACAGCCTCAGTAGATAGTGTTTCTAAAGGTAGGAGACAGAGGGAACACAGCCTCAGTAGATAGTGTTTCTAGGGGTAGGAGACAGAGGGAACACAGCCTCAGTAGATAGTGTTTCTAGGGTAGGAGACAGAGGGAACACAGCCTCAGTAGATAGTGTTTCTAGGGGTAGGAGACAGAGGGAACACAGCCTCAGTAGATAGTGTTTCTAGGGGTAGGAGACAGAGGGGGAACACAGCCTCAGAAGATAGTGTTTCTAAAGGTAGGAGACAGAGGGAACACAGCCTCAGTAGATAGTGTTTCTAGGGGCAGGAGACAGAGGGAACACAGCCTCAGTAGATAGTGTTTCTTAAGGTAGGAGACAGAGGGAACACAGCCTCAGTAGATAGTGTTTCTAGGGGTAGGCGACAGAGGGAACACAGCCTCAGTAGATAGTGTTTCTAGGGGTAGGAGACAGAGGGAACACAGCCTCAGTAGATAGTGTTTCTAAAGGTAGGAGACAGAGGGAACACAGCCTCGGTAGATAGTGTTTCTAGGGGTAGGAGACAGAGGGAACACAGCCTCAGTAGATAGTGTTTCTAAAGGTAGGAGATAGAGGGGGAACACAGCCTCAGTAGATAGTGTTTCTAGGGGTAGGAGACAGAGGGGTAACACAGCCTCAGTAGATAGTGTTTCTAAAGGTAGGAGACAGAGGGAACACAGCCTCAGTAGATAGTGGTTCTAAAGATAGGAGACAGAGGGGGAACACAGCCTCAGTAGATAGTGTTTCTAGGGTAGGAGACAGAGGGGGAACACAGCCTCAGTAGATAGTGTGTCTAGGGGTAGGAGACAGAGGGAACACAGCCTCAGTAGATAGTGTTTCTAGGGGTAGGAGACAGAGGGAACACAGCCTCAGTAGATAGTGTTTCTAGGGGTAGGAGACAGAGGGAACACAGCCTCAGTAGATAGTGTTTCTAGGGGTAGGAGACAGAGGGAACACAGCCTCAGTAGATAGTGTTTCTAGGGGTAGGAGACAGAGGGGGAACACAGCCTCAGAAGATAGTGTTTCTAGGGGTAGGAGACAGAGGGAACACAGCCTCAGTAGATAGTGTTTCTAAAGGTAGGAGACAGAGGGAACACAGCCTCAGTAGATAGTGTTTCTAGGGGTAGGAGACAGAGGAAACACAGCCTCAGAAGATAGTGTTTCTAAATGTAGGAGACAGAGGGAACACAGCCTCAGTAGATAGTGTTTCTAAAGGTAGGAGACAGAGGGAACACAGCCTCAGTAGATAGTGTTTCTAAAGGTAGGAGACAGAGGGGGAACACAGCCTCAGTAGATAGTGTTTCTAGGGGTAGGAGACAGAGGGAACACAGCCTCAGTAGATAGTGTTTCTAGGGGAATGAGATAGAGGGGGAACAGCCTCAGTAGATAGTGTTTAAAGGGGTAGGAGACAGAGGGAACACAGCCTCAGTAGATAGTGTTTCTAAAGGTAGGAGACAGAGGGAACACAGCCTCAGTAGATAGTGTTTCTAAAGGTAGGAGACAGAGGGAACACAGCCTCAGTAGATAGTGTTTCTAGGGGTAGGAGACAGAGGGAACACAGCCTCAGTAGATAGTGTTTCTAGGGGTAGGAGACAGAGGGAACACAGCCTCAGTAGATAGTGTTTCTAGAGGTAGGAGACAGAGGGAACACAGCCTCAGTAGATAGTGTTTCTAGGGGTAGGAGACAGAGGGAACACAGCCTCAGTAGATAGTGTTTATAAAGGTAGGAGACAGAGGGAACACAGCCTCAGTAGATAGTGGTTCTAGGGGTAGGAGACAGAGGGAACACAGCCTCAGTAGATAGTGTTTCTAGGGGTAGGAGACAGAGGGAACACAGCCTCAGTAGATAGTGTTTCTAGGGGTAGGAGACAGAGGGAACACAGCGTCAGTAGATAGTGTTTCTAAAGGTAGGAGACAGAGGGAACACAGCCTCAGTAGATAGTGGTTCTAGGGGTAGGAGACAGAGGGGGAACACAGCCTCAGAAGATAGTGTTTCTAGGGGTAGGAGACAGAGGGGGAACATAGCCTCAGTAGATAGTGTTTCTAGGGGTAGGAGATAGAGGGGGAACAGCCTCAGTAGATAGTGTTTCTAGGGGTAGGAGACAGAGGGAACACAGCCTCAGTAGATAGTGTTTCTAGGGGTAGGAGACAGAGGGAACACAGCCTCAGTAGATAGTGTTTCTAAAGGTAGGAGACAGAGGGAACACAGCCTCAGTAGATAGTGTTTCTAGGGGTAGGAGACAGAGGGAACACAGCCTCAGTAGATAGTGTTTCTAGGGTAGGAGACAGAGGGAACACAGCCTCAGTAGATAGTGTTTCTAGGGGTAGGAGACAGAGGGAACACAGCCTCAGTAGATAGTGTTTCTAGGGGTAGGAGACAGAGGGGGAACACAGCCTCAGAAGATAGTGTTTCTAAAGGTAGGAGACAGAGGGAACACAGCCTCAGTAGATAGTGTTTCTAGGGGCAGGAGACAGAGGGAACACAGCCTCAGTAGATAGTGTTTCTAAAGGTAGGAGACAGAGGGAACACAGCCTCAGTAGATAGTGTTTCTAGGGGTAGGAGACAGAGGGAACACAGCCTCAGTAGATAGTGTTTCTAGGGGTAGGAGACAGAGGGAACACAGCCTCAGTAGATAGTGTTTCTAAAGGTAGGAGACAGAGGGAACACAGCCTCAGTAGATAGTGTTTCTAGGGGTAGGAGACAGAGGGAACACAGCCTCAGTAGATAGTGTTTCTAAAGGTAGGAGACAGAGGGGAACACAGCCTCAGTAGATAGTGTTTCTAGGGGTAGGAGACAGAGGGAACACAGCCTCAGTAGATAGTGTTTCTAAAGGTAGGAGACAGAGGGAACACAGCCTCAGTAGATAGTGTTTCTAAAGGTAGGAGACAGAGGGGGAACACAGCCTCAGTAGATAGTGTTTCTAGGGTAGGAGACAGAGGGGGAACACAGCCTCAGTAGATAGTGTTTCTAGGGGTAGGAGACAGAGGGAACACAGCCTCAGTAGATAGTGTTTCTAGGGGTAGGAGACAGAGGGAACACAGCCTCAGTAGATAGTGTTTCTAGGGGTAGGAGACAGAGGGAACACAGCCTCAGTAGATAGTGTTTCTAGGGGTAGGAGACAGAGGGAACACAGCCTCAGTAGATAGTGTTTCTAGGGGTAGGAGACAGAGGGGAACACAGCCTCAGTAGATAGTGTTTCTAGGGGTAGGAGACAGAGGGAACACAGCCTCAGTAGATAGTGTTTCTAAAGGTAGGAGACAGAGGGAACACAGCCTCAGTAGATAGTGTTTCTAGGGGTAGGAGACAGAGGGAACACAGCCTCAGTAGATAGTGTTTCTAAAGGTAGGAGACAGAGGGAACACAGCCTCAGTAGATAGTGTTTCTAAGGGTAGGAGACAGAGGGAACACAGCCTCAGTAGATAGTGTTTCTAAAGGTAGGAGACAGAGGGGAACACAGCCTCAGTAGATAGTGTTTCTAGGGGTAGGAGACAGAGGGAACACAGCCTCAGTAGATAGTGTTTATAAAGGTAGGAGACAGAGGGGGAACACAGCCTCAGTAGATAGTGTTTCTAGGGGAATGAGATAGAGGGGGAACAGCCTCAGTAGATAGTGTTTAAAGGGGTAGGAGACAGAGGGAACACAGCCTCAGTAGATAGTGTTTCTAAGGGTAGGAGACAGAGGGAACACAGCCTCAGTAGATAGTGTTTCTAAAGGTAGGAGACAGAGGGAACACAGCCTCAGTAGATAGTGTTTCTAGGGGTAGGAGACAGAGGGAACACAGCCTCAGTAGATAGTGTTTCTAGGGGTAGGAGACAGAGGGAACACAGCCTCAGTAGATAGTGTTTCTAGAGGTAGGAGACAGAGGGAACACAGCCTCAGTAGATAGTGTTTCTAGGGGTAGGAGACAGAGGGAACACAGCCTCAGTAGATAGTGTTTCTAAAGGTAGGAGACAGAGGGAACACAGCCTCAGTAGATAGTGTTTCTAGGGGTAGGAGACAGAGGGAACACAGCCTCAGTAGATAGTGTTTCTAGGGGTAGGAGACAGAGGGAACACAGCCTCAGTAGATAGTGTTTCTAGGGGTAGGAGACAGAGGGAACACAGCCTCAGTAGATAGTGTTTCTAAAGGTAGGAGACAGAGGGAACACAGCCTCAGTAGATAGTGTTTCTAGGGGTAGGAGACAGAGGGGGAACACAGCCTCAGAAGATAGTGTTTCTAGGGGTAGGAGACAGAGGGGGAACATAGCCTCAGTAGATAGTGTTTCTAGGGGTAGGAGATAGAGGGGGACACAGCCTCAGTAGATAGTGTTTCTAGGGGTAGGAGACAGAGGGAACACAGCCTCAGTAGATAGTGTTTCTAGGGGTAGGAGACAGAGGGAACACAGCCTCAGTAGATAGTGTTTCTAAAGGTAGGAGACAGAGGGAACACAGCCTCAGTAGATAGTGTTTCTAGGGGTAGGAGACAGAGGGAACACAGCCTCAGTAGATAGTGTTTCTAGGGTAGGAGACAGAGGGAACACAGCCTCAGTAGATAGTGTTTCTAGGGGTAGGAGACAGAGGGAACACAGCCTCAGTAGATAGTGTTTCTAGGGGTAGGAGACAGAGGGGGAACACAGCCTCAGTAGATAGTGTTTCTAAAGGTAGGAGACAGAGGGAACACAGCCTCAGTAGATAGTGTTTCTAGGGGTAGGAGACAGAGGGAACACAGCCTCAGTAGATAGTGTTTCTAGGGGTAGGAGACAGAGGGAACACAGCCTCAGAAGATAGTGTTTCTAAAGGTAGGAGACAGAGGGAACACAGCCTCAGTAGATAGTGTTTCTAGGGGTAGGAGACAGAGGGAACACAGCCTCAGTAGATAGTGTTTCTAAAGGTAGGAGACAGAGGGAACACAGCCTCAGTAGATAGTGTTTCTAAAGGTAGGAGACAGAGGGAACACAGCCTCAGTAGATAGTGTTTCTAAAGGTAGGAGACAGAGGGAACACAGCCTCAGTAGATAGTGTTTCTAGGGGTAGGAGACAGAGGGAACACAGCCTCAGTAGATAGTGTTTCTAGGGGTAGGAGACAGAGGGAACACAGCCTCAGTAGATAGTGTTTATAAAGGTAGGAGACAGAGGGGGAACACAGCCTCAGTAGATAGTGTTTCTAGGGGAATGAGATAGAGGGGGAACAGCCTCAGTAGATAGTGTTTAAAGGGGTAGGAGACAGAGGGAACACAGCCTCAGTAGATAGTGTTTCTAAAGGTAGGAGACAGAGGGAACACAGCCTCAGTAGATAGTGTTTCTAAAGGTAGGAGACAGAGGGAACACAGCCTCAGTAGATAGTGTTTCTAGGGGTAGGAGACAGAGGGAACACAGCCTCAGTAGATAGTGTTTCTAGGGGTAGGAGACAGAGGGAACACAGCCTCAGTAGATAGTGTTTCTAGAGGTAGGAGACAGAGGGAACACAGCCTCAGTAGATAGTGTTTCTAGGGGTAGGAGACAGAGGGAACACAGCCTCAGTAGATAGTGTTTATAAAGGTAGGAGACAGAGGGAACACAGCCTCAGTAGATAGTGGTTCTAGGGGTAGGAGACAGAGGGAACACAGCCTCAGTAGATAGTGTTTCTAGGGGTAGGAGACAGAGGGGGAACACAGCCTCAGTAGATAGTGTTTCTAGGGGTAGGAGACAGAGGGAACACAGCCTCAGTAGATAGTGTTTCTAGGGGTAGGAGACAGAGGGAACACAGCCTCAGTAGATAGTGTTTCTAGGGGTAGGAGACAGAGGGGTAACACAGCCTCAGTAGATAGTGTTTCTAGGGGTAGGAGACAGAGGGGAACACAGCCTCAGTAGATAGTGTTTCTAGGGGTAGGAGACAGAGGGAACACAGCCTCAGTAGATAGTGTTTCTAAAGGTAGGAGACAGAGGGAACACAGCCTCAGTAGATAGTGTTTCTAGGGGTAGGAGACAGAGGGAACACAGCCTCAGTAGATAGTGTTTCTAAAGGTAGGAGACAGAGGGGGAACACAGCCTCAGTAGATAGTGTTTCTAGGGGTAGGAGACAGAGGGAACACAGCCTCAGTAGATAGTGTTTCTAGGGTAGGAGACAGAGGGAACACAGCCTCAGTAGATAGTGTTTCTAGGGGTAGGAGACAGAGGGAACACAGCCTCAGTAGATAGTGTTTCTAGGGGTAGGAGACAGAGGGGGAACATAGCCTCAGAAGATAGTGTTTCTAAAGGTAGGAGACAGAGGGAACACAGCCTCAGTAGATAGTGTTTCTAGGGGCAGGAGACAGAGGGAACACAGCCTCAGTAGATAGTGTTTCTAGGGGTAGGAGACAGAGGAAACACAGCCTCAGAAGATAGTGTTTCTAAATGTAGGAGACAGAGGGAACACAGCCTCAGTAGATAGTGTTTCTAAAGGTAGGAGACAGAGGGAACACAGCCTCAGTAGATAGTGTTTCTAAAGGTAGGAGACAGAGGGGGAACACAGCCTCAGTAGATAGTGTTTCTAGGGGTAGGAGACAGAGGGAACACAGCCTCAGTAGATAGTGTTTCTAAAGGTAGGAGACAGAGGAAACACAGCCTCAGAAGATAGTGTTTCTAAAGGTAGGAGACAGAGGGAACACAGCCTCAGAAGATAGTGTTTCTAAAGGTAGGAGACAGAGGGAACACAGCCTCAGTAGATAGTGTTTCTAGGGGTAGGAGACAGAGGGAACACAGCCTCAGTAGATAGTGTTTCTAAAGGTAGGAGACAGAGGGAACACAGCCTCAGAAGATAGTGTTTCTAGGGGTAGGAGACAGAGGGAACACAGCCTCAGTAGATAGTGTTTCTAGGGGTAGGAGACAGAGGGAACACAGCCTCAGTAGATAGTGTTTCTAGAGGTAGGAGACAGAGGGAACACAGCCTCAGTAGATAGTGTTTCTAGGGGTAGGAGACAGAGGGAACACAGCCTCAGTAGATAGTGTTTATAAAGGTAGGAGACAGAGGGAACACAGCCTCAGTAGATAGTGTTTCTAGGGGTAGGAGACAGAGGGAACACAGCCTCAGTAGATAGTGTTTATAAAGGTAGGAGACAGAGGGAACACAGCCTCAGTAGATAGTGTTTCTAAAGGTAGGAGACAGAGAGAACACAGCCTCAGAAGATAGTGTTTCAGGGGTAGGAGACAGAGGGAACCCAGCCTCAGTAGATAGTGTTTCTAAAGGTAGGAGACAGAGGGAACACAGCCTCAGTAGATAGTGTTTCTAAAGGTAGGAGACAGAGGGAACACAGCCTCAGTAGATAGTGTTTCTAGGGGTAGGAGACAGAGGGAACACAGCCTCAGTAGATAGTGTTTCTAGGGTAGGAGACAGAGGGAACACAGCCTCAGTAGATAGTGTTTCTAGGGGTAGGAGACAGAGGGAACACAGCCTCAGTAGATAGTGTTTCTAGGGGTAGGAGACAGAGGGGGAACATAGCCTCAGAAGATAGTGTTTCTAAAGGTAGGAGACAGAGGGAACACAGCCTCAGTAGATAGTGTTTCTAGGGGCAGGAGACAGAGGGAACACAGCCTCAGTAGATAGTGTTTCTAGGGGTAGGAGACAGAGGAAACACAGCCTCAGAAGATAGTGTTTCTAAATGTAGGAGACAGAGGGAACACAGCCTCAGTAGATAGTGTTTCTAAAGGTAGGAGACAGAGGGAACACAGCCTCAGTAGATAGTGTTTCTAAAGGTAGGAGACAGAGGGGGAACACAGCCTCAGTAGATAGTGTTTCTAGGGGTAGGAGACAGAGGGAACACAGCCTCAGTAGATAGTGTTTCTAAAGGTAGGAGACAGAGGAAACACAGCCTCAGAAGATAGTGTTTCTAAAGGTAGGAGACAGAGGGAACACAGCCTCAGAAGATAGTGTTTCTAAAGGTAGGAGACAGAGGGAACACAGCCTCAGTAGATAGTGTTTCTAGGGGTAGGAGACAGAGGGAACACAGCCTCAGTAGATAGTGTTTCTAAAGGTAGGAGACAGAGGGAACACAGCCTCAGAAGATAGTGTTTCTAGGGGTAGGAGACAGAGGGAACACAGCCTCAGTAGATAGTGTTTCTAGGGGTAGGAGACAGAGGGAACACAGCCTCAGTAGATAGTGTTTCTAGAGGTAGGAGACAGAGGGAACACAGCCTCAGTAGATAGTGTTTCTAGGGGTAGGAGACAGAGGGAACACAGCCTCAGTAGATAGTGTTTATAAAGGTAGGAGACAGAGGGAACACAGCCTCAGTAGATAGTGTTTCTAGGGGTAGGAGACAGAGGGAACACAGCCTCAGTAGATAGTGTTTATAAAGGTAGGAGACAGAGGGAACACAGCCTCAGTAGATAGTGTTTCTAAAGGTAGGAGACAGAGAGAACACAGCCTCAGAAGATAGTGTTTCAGGGGTAGGAGACAGAGGGAACCCAGCCTCAGTAGATAGTGTTTCTAAAGGTAGGAGACAGAGGGAACACAGCCTCAGTAGATAGTGTTTCTAGGGGTAGGAGACAGAGGGAACACAGCCTCAGTAGATAGTGTTTCTAAAGGTAGGAGACAGAGGGGGAACACAGCCTCAGTAGATAGTGTTTCTAGGGGTAGGAGACAGAGGGAACACAGCCTCAGTAGATAGTGTTTCTAAGGGTAGGAGACAGAGGGAACACAGCCTCAGAAGATAGTGTTTCTAAAGGTAGGAGACAGAGGGAACACAGCCTCAGTAGATAGTGTTTCTAAGGGTAGGAGACAGAGGGAACACAGCCTCAGTAGATAGTGTTTCTAGGGGTAGGAGACAGAGGGAACACAGCCTCAGTAGATAGTGTTTCTAAAGGTAGGAGACAGAGGGAACACAGCCTCAGTAGATAGTGTTTCTAGGGGTAGGAGACAGAGGGAACACAGCCTCAGTAGATAGTGTTTCTAGGGGTAGGAGACAGAGGGAACACAGCCTCAGTAGATAGTGTTTCTAGAGGTAGGAGACAGAGGGAACACAGCCTCAGTAGATAGTGTTTCTAGGGGTAGGAGACAGAGGGAACACAGCCTCAGTAGATAGTGTTTATAAAGGTAGGAGACAGAGGGAACACAGCCTCAGTAGATAGTGTTTCTAGGGGTAGGAGACAGAGGGAACACAGCCTCAGTAGATAGTGTTTATAAAGGTAGGAGACAGAGGGAACACAGCCTCAGTAGATAGTGTTTCTAAAGGTAGGAGACAGAGAGAACACAGCCTCAGAAGATAGTGTTTCAGGGGTAGGAGACAGAGGGAACCCAGCCTCAGTAGATAGTGTTTCTAAAGGTAGGAGACAGAGGGAACACAGCCTCAGTAGATAGTGTTTCTAAAGGTAGGAGACAGAGGGAACACAGCCTCAGTAGATAGTGTTTCTAGGGGTAGGAGACAGAGGGAACACAGCCTCAGTAGATAGTGTTTCTAGGGTAGGAGACAGAGGGAACACAGCCTCAGTAGATAGTGTTTCTAGGGGTAGGAGACAGAGGGAACACAGCCTCAGTAGATAGTGTTTCTAGGGGTAGGAGACAGAGGGGGAACATAGCCTCAGAAGATAGTGTTTCTAAAGGTAGGAGACAGAGGGAACACAGCCTCAGTAGATAGTGTTTCTAGGGGCAGGAGACAGAGGGAACACAGCCTCAGTAGATAGTGTTTCTAGGGGTAGGAGACAGAGGAAACACAGCCTCAGAAGATAGTGTTTCTAAATGTAGGAGACAGAGGGAACACAGCCTCAGTAGACAGTGTTTCTAAAGGTAGGAGACAGAGGGAACACAGCCTCAGTAGATAGTGTTTCTAAAGGTAGGAGACAGAGGGGGAACACAGCCTCAGTAGATAGTGTTTCTAGGGGTAGGAGACAGAGGGAACACAGCCTCAGTAGATAGTGTTTCTAAAGGTAGGAGACAGAGGGAACACAGCCTCAGAAGATAGTGTTTCTAAAGGTAGGAGACAGAGGGAACACAGCCTCAGAAGATAGTGTTTCTAAAGGTAGGAGACAGAGGGAACACAGCCTCAGTAGATAGTGTTTCTAGGGGTAGGAGACAGAGGGAACACAGCCTCAGTAGATAGTGTTTCTAAAGGTAGGAGACAGAGGGAACACAGCCTCAGAAGATAGTGTTTCTAGGGGTAGGAGACAGAGGGAACACAGCCTCAGTAGATAGTGTTTCTAGGGGTAGGAGACAGAGGGAACACAGCCTCAGTAGATAGTGTTTCTAGAGGTAGGAGACAGAGGGAACACAGCCTCAGTAGATAGTGTTTCTAGGGGTAGGAGACAGAGGGAACACAGCCTCAGTAGATAGTGTTTATAAAGGTAGGAGACAGAGGGAACACAGCCTCAGTAGATAGTGTTTCTAGGGGTAGGAGACAGAGGGAACACAGCCTCAGTAGATAGTGTTTATAAAGGTAGGAGACAGAGGGAACACAGCCTCAGTAGATAGTGTTTCTAAAGGTAGGAGACAGAGAGAACACAGCCTCAGAAGATAGTGTTTCAGGGGTAGGAGACAGAGGGAACCCAGCCTCAGTAGATAGTGTTTCTAAAGGTAGGAGACAGAGGGAACACAGCCTCAGTAGATAGTGTTTCTAAAGGTAGGAGACAGAGGGGGAACACAGCCTCAGTAGATAGTGTTTCTAGGGTAGGAGACAGAGGGGTAACACAGCCTCAGTAGATAGTGTTTCTAAAGGTAGGAGACAGAGGGAACACAGCCTCAGTAGATAGTGGTTCTAGGGGTAGGAGACAGAGGGGGAACACAGCCTCAGAAGATAGTGTTTCTAGCGGTAGGAGACAGAGGGGGAACACAGCCTCAGTAGATAGTGTTTCTAGGGTAGGAGACAGAGGGAACACAGCCTCAGTAGATAGTGTTTCTAGGGGTAGGAGACAGAGGGGGAACATAGCCTCAGAAGATAGTGTTTCTAAAGGTAGGAGACAGAGGGAACACAGCCTCAGTAGATAGTGTTTCTAAAGGTAGGAGACAGAGGGAACACAGCCTCAGTAGATAGTGTTTCTAGGGGTAGGAGACAGAGGGAACACAGCCTCAGTAGATAGTGTTTCTAAAGGTAGGAGACAGAGGGAACACAGCCTCAGAAGATAGTGTTTCTAGGGGTAGGAGACAGAGGGAACACAGCCTCAGTAGATAGTGTTTCTAAATGTAGGAGACAGAGGGAACACAGCCTCAGTAGATAGTGTTTCTAAAGGTAGGAGACAGAGGGAACACAGCCTCAGTAGATAGTGTTTCTAGGGGCAGGAGACAGAGGGAACACAGCCTCAGTAGATAGTGTTTATAAAGGTAGGAGACAGAGGAAACACAGCCTCAGAAGATAGTGTTTCTAAAGGTAGGAGACAGAGGGAACACAGCCTCAGTAGATAGTGTTTCTAGGGGTAGGAGACAGAGGGAACACAGCCTCAGTAGATAGTGTTTCTTAAGGTAGGAGACAGAGGGAACACAGCCTCAGTAGATAGTGTTTCTAGGGGTAGGCGACAGAGGGAACACAGCCTCAGTAGATAGTGTTTCTAGGGGTAGGAGACAGAGGGAACACAGCCTCAGTAGATAGTGTTTCTAAAGGTAGGAGACAGAGGGAACACAGCCTCGGTAGATAGTGTTTCTAGGGGTAGGAGACAGAGGGAACACAGCCTCAGTAGATAGTGTTTCTAAAGGTAGGAGATAGAGGGGGAACACAGCCTCAGTAGATAGTGTTTCTAGGGGTAGGAGACAGAGGGGTAACACAGCCTCAGTAGATAGTGTTTCTAAAGGTAGGAGACAGAGGGAACACAGCCTCAGTAGATAGTGGTTCTAAAGGTAGGAGACAGAGGGGGAACACAGCCTCAGTAGATAGTGTTTCTAGGGTAGGAGACAGAGGGGGAACACAGCCTCAGTAGATAGTGTGTCTAGGGGTAGGAGACAGAGGGAACACAGCCTCAGTAGATAGTGTTTCTAGGGGTAGGAGACAGAGGGAACACAGCCTCAGTAGATAGTGTTTCTAGGGGTAGGAGACAGAGGGAACACAGCCTCAGTAGATAGTGTTTCTAGGGGTAGGAGACAGAGGGAACACAGCCTCAGTAGATAGTGTTTCTAGGGGTAGGAGACAGAGGGGGAACACAGCCTCAGAAGATAGTGTTTCTAGGGGTAGGAGACAGAGGGAACACAGCCTCAGTAGATAGTGTTTATAAAGGTAGGAGACAGAGGGAACACAGCCTCAGTAGATAGTGTTTCTAAAGGTAGGAGACAGAGGAAACACAGCCTCAGTAGATAGTGTTTCTAGGGGTAGGAGACAGAGGGAACACAGCCTCAGTAGATAGTGTTTCTAAAGGTAGGAGACAGAGGGAACACAGCCTCAGTAGATAGTGTTTCTAAAGGTAGGAGACAGAGGAAACACAGCCTCAGAAGATAGTGTTTCTAAAGGTAGGAGACAGAGGGAACACAGCCTCAGTAGATAGTGTTTCTAAAGGTAGGAGACAGAGGGAACAGCCTCAGTAGATAGTGTTTCTAGGGGTAGGAGACAGAGGGAACACAGCCTCAGTAGATAGTGTTTCTAAAGGTAGGAGACAGAGGGAACACAGCCTCAGAAGATAGTGTTTCTAGGGGTAGGAGACAGAGGGAACACAGCCTCAGTAGATAGTGTTTCTAGGGGTAGGAGACAGAGGGAACACAGCCTCAGTAGATAGTGTTTCTAGGGGTAGGAGACAGAGGGAACACAGCCTCAGTAGATAGTGTTTCTAGGGGTAGGAGACAGAGGGAACACAGCCTCAGTAGATAGTGTTTATAAAGGTAGGAGACAGAGGGAACACAGCCTCAGTAGATAGTGTTTCTAGGGGTAGGAGACAGAGGGAACACAGCCTCAGTAGATAGTGTTTATAAAGGTAGGAGACAGAGGGAACACAGCCTCAGTAGATAGTGTTTCTAAAGGTAGGAGACAGAGAGAACACAGCCTCAGAAGATAGTGTTTCAGGGGTAGGAGACAGAGGGAACCCAGCCTCAGTAGATAGTGTTTCTAAAGGTAGGAGACAGAGGGAACACAGCCTCAGTAGATAGTGTTTCTAAAGGTAGGAGACAGAGGGGGAACACAGCCTCAGTAGATAGTGTTTCTAGGGTAGGAGACAGAGGGGTAACACAGCCTCAGTAGATAGTGTTTCTAAAGGTAGGAGACAGAGGGAACACAGCCTCAGTAGATAGTGGTTCTAGGGGTAGGAGACAGAGGGAACACAGCCTCAGTAGATAGTGTTTCTAAAGGTAGGAGACAGAGGGAACACAGCCTCAGAAGATAGTGTTTCTAGGGGTAGGAGACAGAGGGAACACAGCCTCAGTAGATAGTGTTTCTAAATGTAGGAGACAGAGGGAACACAGCCTCAGTAGATAGTGTTTCTAAAGGTAGGAGACAGAGGGAACACAGCCTCAGTAGATAGTGTTTCTAGGGGCAGGAGACAGAGGGAACACAGCCTCAGTAGATAGTGTTTATAAAGGTAGGAGACAGAGGGAACACAGCCTCAGTAGATAGTGTTTCTAGGGGTAGGAGACAGAGGGAACACAGCCTCAGTAGATAGTGTTTCTTAAGGTAGGAGACAGAGGGAACACAGCCTCAGTAGATAGTGTTTCTAGGGGTAGGTGACAGAGGGAACACAGCCTCAGTAGATAGTGTTTCTAGGGGTAGGAGACAGAGGGAACACAGCCTCAGTAGATAGTGTTTCTAAAGGTAGGAGACAGAGGGAACACAGCCTCGGTAGATAGTGTTTCTAGGGGTAGGAGACAGAGGGAACACAGCCTCAGTAGATAGTGTTTCTAAAGGTAGGAGATAGAGGGGGAACACAGCCTCAGTAGATAGTGTTTCTAAAGGTAGGAGACAGAGGGGGAACACAGCCTCAGTAGATAGTGTTTCTAGGGTAGGAGACAGAGGGGGAACACAGCCTCAGTAGATAGTGTGTCTAGGGGTAGGAGACAGAGGGAACACAGCCTCAGTAGATAGTGTTTCTAGGGGTAGGAGACAGAGGGAACACAGCCTCAGTAGATAGTGTTTCTAGGGGTAGGAGACAGAGGGAACACAGCCTCAGTAGATAGTGTTTCTAGGGGTAGGAGACAGAGGGAACACAGCCTCAGTAGATAGTGTTTCTAGGGGTAGGAGACAGAGGGGGAACACAGCCTCAGTAGATAGTGTTTCTAGGGGTAGGAGACAGAGGGAACACAGCCTCAGTAGATAGTGTTTCTAGGGGTAGGAGACAGAGGGAACACAGCCTCAGTAGATAGTGTTTCTAGGGGTAGGAGACAGAGGGGTAACACAGCCTCAGTAGATAGTGTTTCTAGGGGTAGGAGACAGAGGGGGAACACAGCCTCAGAAGATAGTGTTTCTAGGGGTAGGAGACAGAGGGAACACAGCCTCAGTAGATAGTGTTTCTAAAGGTAGGAGACAGAGGGAACACAGCCTCAGTAGATAGTGTTTCTAGGGGTAGGAGACAGAGGGAACACAGCCTCAGTAGATAGTGTTTCTAAAGGTAGGAGATAGAGGGGGAACACAGCCTCAGTAGATAGTGTTTCTAGGGGTAGGAGACAGAGGGGTAACACAGCCTCAGTAGATAGTGTTTCTAAAGGTAGGAGACAGAGGGAACACAGCCTCAGTAGATAGTGTTTCTAAAGGTAGGAGACAGAGGGAACACAGCCTCAGAAGATAGTGTTTCAAGGGGTAGGAGACAGAGTGAACACAGCCTCAGTAGATAGTGTTTCTAAAGGTAGGAGACAGAGGGAACACAGCCTCAGTAGATAGTGTTTCTAAAGGTAGGAGACAGAGGGAACACAGCCTCAGTAGATAGTGTTTCTAAAGGTAGGAGACAGAGGGAACACAGCCTCAGTAGATAGTGTTTCTAGGGGTAGGAGACAGAGGGAACACAGCCTCAGTAGATAGTGTTTCTAAAGGTAGGAGACAGAGGGAACACAGCCTCAGTAGATAGTGTTTCTAGGGGTAGGAGACAGAGGGAACACAGCCTCAGTAGATAGTGTTTCTAAAGGTAGGAGACAGAGGGAACACAGCCTCAGTAGATAGTGTTTCTAGGGGTAGGAGACAGAGGGAACACAGCCTCAGTAGATAGTGTTTCTAAAGGTAGGAGACAGAGGGAACACAGCCTCAGAAGATAGTGTTTCAAGGGGTAGGAGACAGAGGGAACACAGCCTCAGTAGATAGTGTTTCTAGGGGTAGGAGACAGAGGGAACACAGCCTCAGTAGATAGGGTTTATAAAGGTAGGAGACAGAAGGAACACAGCCTCAGTAGATAGTGTTTCTAGGGGTAGGAGACAGAGGGGGAACACAGCCTCAGAAGATAGTGTTTCTAGGGGTAGGAGACAGAGGGAACACAGCCTCAGAAGATAGTGTTTCTAGGGGTAGGAGACAGAGGGAACACAGCTTCAGTAGATAATGTTTCTAAAGGTAGGAGACAGAGGGAACACAGCCTCAGTAGATAGTGTTTCTAGGGGTAGCAGACAGAGGGAACACAGCCTCAGTAGATAGTGTTTCTAAAGGTAGGAGACAGAGGGAACACAGCCTCAGTAGATAGTGTTTCTATAGGTAGGAGACAGAGGGAACACAGCCTCAGAAGATAGTGTTTCTAAAGGTAGAAGACAGAGGGAACACAGCCTCAGTAGATAGTGTTTCTAAAGGTAGGAGACAGAGGGAACACAGCCTCAGTAGATAGTGTTTCTAGGGGTAGGAGACAGAGGGAACACAGCCTAAGTAGATAGTGTTTCTAGGGGTAGGAGACAGAGGGAACACAGCCTTAGTAGATAGTGTTTATAAAGGTAGGAGACAGAGGGAACACAGCCTCGGTAGATAGTGTTTCTAGGGGTAGGAGACAGAGGGAACACAGCCTTAGTAGATAGTGTTTCTAGGGGTAGGAGACAGAGGGGGAACACAGCCTCAGTAGATAGTGTTTCTAAAGGTAGGAGACAGAGGGGGAACACAGCCTCAGTAGATAGTGTTTCTAGGGGTAGGAGACAGAGGGAACACAGCCTCAGTAGATAGTGTTTCTAAAGGTAGGAGACAGAGGGAACACAGCCTCAGAAGATAGTGTTTCTAGGGGTAGGAGACAGAGGGAACACAGCCTCAGTAGATAGTGTTTCTAAAGGTAGGAGACAGAGGGAAAACAGCCTCAGTAGATAGTGTTTCTAGGGGTAGGAGACAGAGGGAACACAGCCTTAGTAGATAGTGTTTATAAATGTAGGAGACAGAGGGAACACAGCCTCAGTAGATAGTGTTTCTAGGGGTAGGAGACAGAGGGAACACAGCCTCAGAAGATAGTGTTTCTAGGGGTAGGAGACAGAGGGAACACAGCCTCAGTAGATAGTGTTTCTAAAGGTAGGAGACAGAGGGAAAACAGCCTCAGTAGATAGTGTTTATAAATGTAGGAGACAGAGGGAACACAGCCTCAGTAGATAGTGTTTCTAGGGGTAGGAGACAGAGGGAACACAGCCTCAGTAGATAGTGTTTCTGGGGGTAGGAGACAGAGGGAACACAGCCTCAGTAGATAGTGTTTCTAGGGGTAGGAGACAGAGGGAACACAGCCTCAGTAGATAGTGTTTCTAAAGGTAGGAGACAGAGGGAACACAGCCTCAGTAGATAGTGTTTCTAGGGGTAGGAGACAGAGGGAACACAGCCTCAGTAGATAGTGTTTCTAAAGGTAGGAGACAGAGGGAACACAGCCTCAGTAGATAGTGTTTCTAGGGGTAGGAGACAGAGGGAACACAGCCTCAGTAGATAGTGCTTCTGGGGGTAGGAGACAGAGGGAACACAGCCTCAGTAGATAGTGTTTCTGGGGGTAGGAGACAGAGGGAACACAGCCTCAGTAGATAGTGTTTCTAGGGGTAGGAGACAGAGGGAACACAGCCTCAGTAGATAGTGTTTCTGTCACGATCATGTGGCGGATTGACGGACCAAAACGCAGCACTTGGAAAATAAGCCATCTTCTTTTATTATAAAGATGACGAAAAATAAACACGAAACACTTAATACAAACTAACAAAAACAACAAATGATCGTGAAGCTAAATAACGATGTGCACACACTGGCTACAAACGTTCTGACATAGACAATTACTCACAACCAATGAGAGCCTATGGCTACCCTAAATAAGGCTCCCAATCAGAGACAACCGAAATCAGCTGTCTCTAATTGGGAACTCATTCAGGTAACCATAGACTCTCCTAGACAACTAAACATGCATAGACAACGCTAGACACATGTATTCAACACAAACCCATATACTATACCCAACAACCCCTTTACCATAAAAAACACCCAAAACCAACAAAACACAAACATTCCCCATGTCACACCCTGACCTAACTAAAATAATAAAGAAAACAAAGAATACTAAGGCCAGGGCGTGACAGTTTCTAAGGGGGTGTAATAGGTAATACGTAGTTTGTTAATGATGATAAGGCATATTTTTGGGTTCTTAAACTGTTTATTGGATATTTACATATTTGTTTTCCAATTAGTATCATAACGTTTCTTTTTTTTTTTTTTTTTTTTACAACATGGGAACATGGTAAAGAAATGTTACAACATCATTAAGCCATGTTGCTTTAGTCGTGAACCTACTAGCAGGATCGCTGATTGAGCCCAGGTTCACTCAGCATGCAATTAAATGGCTTTACAGTTTCTAGTGTACCATAAGATATGGCATGTAAGCAGTTAACAGTGAGGTGACTTTGACATTCTTCCGTTGTTTTAGTGCCACAGTTGGATGTTTGAACAGTAAAAGTTGTTTTATTCCCTTCTCCTTTCCTTTTTTTTTTTACACACATAAACAGTAACAATTTTTTTAGCAGTCAGGTAAATTACTTTGTCTTCCCCCTCCTCTCAACTACTTCAAGGTCTCAGAGTGAGTGACGTCACCGATTGAAACGCTGTTAGCGCGCACCCCGCTAACTAGCTAGCCATTTCACATCGGTTACATTCACTCCCCTTTTTGACCTCCTCCTTTTCCGCAGCAACCAGTGATCCGGGTCACGGCACCAATGGAACAGTTTAGCTTCCATCCCTCTCCTCGCCCCGACCTGGGCTTGAACCAGGGACCCTCTGCACACATCGACAACAGCCATCTCAACCATCTCATCCTTTATTTAAAACAGACATATAGGTTTAGTTAGGCATGCGTACTGCAACGTTAGGTTTCTGTCATATAGATGTTTAATACATTACACTTCTACTACTCTGCATTTCAGAAAAAAAATATGAACGACTAAAACAAGGACTGCTTTTTAATTATAGCTTTGATTTTAATATTCATAGACAGTTGTCAAGGCGACTCATGTCAAAATGGCAGATTTTATTACTGTTTTGAAAAAGCCTTTCTCTCCATAGAGTTCATCCCAACACGATGGGAAATGGAGTGGTAATATACTATATGGCTGAAAAGCATTCCAGGTGACTACCTCATGAAGCTGGTTGACAGAATGCCAAGAGTGTAAAGCTGTCATCAAGGCAAAGGGTGGCTTCTTTTAAGAATCTCAAATGTAAAATATATTTTGATTTGTTTAACACTTTTTTTGGTTACTACATGATTCCATATGTGTTATTTCATAGTTCTGATATCTTCACTATTATTCTACAATGTAGAAAATAGTACAAATAAAGAAAAACCCTGGAATGAGTAGGTGTGTCCAAACTCCAGACTGGTACTGTATATTTTGTATAAAGAGAAACTGATTGAAGGTGTATTTTATAAGAAATTAAATGAATTTCAAACTGGTGAGCGCTGCTTGACAAAGATCTGTTGCTGATCTGTTTTGGTACGCTGTGCACTCTATAGGGAATAGTGCTCTGGTTTATAGTAGTGCACTATATAGGGAATAGGGCCCTGGTTTATAGTAATGCACTATATAGGGAATAGGGCTCTGGTCTAATGTAGTGCACTATATAGTGAATAGGGCTCTGGTCTATATCTCCAGACTAGTTCCAGACTAGTTACAGACTAGTTCCAGACTAGCTCCAGACTAGTTCCAGACTAGCTCCAGACAAGTTCCAGACTAGCTCCAGACTAGTTCCAGACTAGCTCCAGACTAGTTCCAGACTAGCTCCAGAATTGTTCCAGACTAGTTCCAGACTAGCTCCAGACTAGCTCCAGACTAGTTCCAGACTAGTTCCAGACTAGCTCCAGACTAGCTCCAGACTAGTTCCTGACTAGCTCCAGACTAGCTCCAGACTAGTTCCTGAATAGTTCCTGACTAGTTCCAGACTAGCTCCAGAATAGTTCCAGACTAGCTCCAGACTAGTTCCTGACTAGCTCCAGACTAGTTCCAGACTAGTTCCAGACTAGCTCCAGACTAGTTCCAGACTAGCTCCAGAATTGTTCCAGACTAGTTCCTGACTAGCTCTAGAATTGTTCCAGACTAGTTCCAGACTAGCTCCAGACTTGTTCCAGACTAGTTCCAGACTAGCTCCAGACTAGTTCCAGACTAGCTCCAGACTAGCTCCAGACTAGCTCCAGACTAGTTCCAGACCTTTTACAGACTAGTTCCAGACTAGCTCTAGACTAGTTCCAGACTAGCTCCAGAATAGTTCCAGACTAGCTCCAGAATTGTTCCAGACAAGTTCCTGACTAGCTCCAGACTAATTCCAGACTAGCTCCAGACTAGCTCCAGAATTGTTCCAGACTAGTTCCAGACTAGCTCCAGAATTGTTCCAGACTAGTTCCAGACTAGTTCCAGACCAACTCCAGAATAATTCCAGACTAGTTCCAGACTAGCTCCAGAATTGTTCCAGACTAGTTCCAGACTTGTTCCAGACTAGCTCCAGACTAGCTCCAGACTTGTTCCAGACTAGTTCCAGACTAGTTCCAGACTAGTTCCAGACTAGCTCCAGAATAGTGCCAGACTAGCTCCAGACTAGCTCCAGACTAGTTCCAGACTAGTTCCAGACCAGTTCCAGACCAGCTCCAGACCAGCTCCAGACTAGTTCCAGACTAGTTCCAGACTAGTTCCAGACTAGCTCCAGACTAGCTCCAGACTAGCTCCAGACTAGTTCCAGACCAGTTCCAGACCAGCTCCAGACCAGCTCCAGACTAGTTCCAGACTAGTTCCAGACTAGTTCCAGACTAGCTCCAGACTAGCTCCAGACTAGTTCCAGACTAGTTCCAGACCAGTTCCAGACTAGTTCCAGACTAGTTCCAGACTAGTTCCAGACTAGCTCCAGACTAGTTCCAGACTAGTTCCAGACTAGTTCCAGACCAGCTCCAGACCAGCTCCAGACCAGTTCCAGACTAGTTCCAGACTAGTTCCAGACTAGTTCCAGACCAGCTCCAGACCAGCTCCAGACTAGTTCCAGTCCAGCTCCAGACTAGTTCCAGACTAGTTCCAGACCAGCTCCAGACTAGTTCCAGACTAGTTCCAGACTAGTTCCAGACTAGTTCCAGACCAGCTCCAGACTAGTTCCAGACTAGTTCCAGACCAGCTCCAGACTAGTTCCAGACCAGTTCCAGACCAGTTCCAGACTAGTTCCAGACTAGTTCCAGACTAGTTCCAGACTAGCTCCAGACTAGTTCCAGACTAGTTCCAGACCAGCTCCAGACCAGCTCCAGACTAGTTCCAGACTAGTTCCAGACTAGTTCCAGACTAGCTCCAGACTAGTTCCAGACTAGTTCCAGACTAGTTCCAGACCAGTTCCAGACTAGTTCCAGAGTAGTTCCAGACTAGTTCCAGACTAGTTCCAGACCAGTTCCAGACTAGCTCCAGACTAGTTCCAGACTAGTTCCAGACCAGTTCCAGACTAGTTCCAGACTGGTTCCAGACTAGTTCCAGACTAGCTCAAGAATAGCTAAAGTTAAAACAACAGCCACGTTAGTTACTATAGTCGATCTATGAGTTGCATCAAGCAGGAAAATCTCTTTACAAGATTATATATAAATAGCTTGGCATTAGCTTGTATGATAAGATTCAGACTCCTGTATAAGCTCTTTATTAGGATTGCGTTCCAAAATGCACCCTATTTCCTATGAAGTACACCTATGGGCCCTGTTCAAAAGGAGTGCACTGTAGGGAAAAGAGTGCCGTTTGGGAAGCAGATTATAACTCTACTGTGTACAAGCCTTCCCTCTGGCCTCTGTGGTCTGAACCTGGTGTCCTATAAAGCTCCTATCATGCCAGGGCAAGGCCTTTCAATGAATGAGTGTCTGCTTTTGACCAAGGGAATAGGGTAGTATTTTGGACGCACCACCAAATGAGTGACGAGCTTTTGTTTCCATTCACTTCCTCCTCCTACCGTGTACAGTACATTGTGACCTGGCTTTGTGTACCTGATCAACTCATCAAGGAATACACACGGACTCAGTTTGCACGTTACATACATTTACATTTAAGTCATTTAGCAGACGCTCTTATCCAGAGGGACTTACAAATTGGAAAGTTCATACATATTCATCCTGGTCCCCCCGTGGGAATTGAACCCTGGTCCCCCCCCGTGGGGAATGAACCCACAACCCTGGCGTTGCAAGCGCCATGCTCTACCAACTGAGCCACACGGGACCACATACAGTACCAGTCAAAAGTTTAGAATAATAGTGAAGACATCAAATCTATGAAATAACACATACGGAATCATGTAGTAACCCCAAAAAGTGTTAAACAAATAAAAATTCTATTTTTCGATTTTTCAGATTCTTCAAATAGCCGTTTTTCTTGATGACCGCTTTGCACCCTCTCGGTACTGTTCTGTTTATATATGTATATGTATATATATATGTCCAATTTGTAAGTCGCTCTGGATAAGAGCGTCTGCTAAATGACTTAAATGTTAAATGTAATATGTTACCCCTCGGCAGCGTTATCAGAGAACACAGCACTGTTTTTCACTGCTACGCAAACCATACACAACTTTACACTTCTGTGATACCAAGAAGATTTTCTCTCCACTGATTTAATTATTAGACTGTATTAGTGATTTAAATACTTGGATTGGCCCACAACTTCCTCCAGCTAAATCAAAACAAGACCGAGATACTTATTGTTGGAGCTAAAGCAGAGAGAGAGAATCTGTCCGCACATTTTAATTCACGGACAATAAACACAAAACACTTGGTAAAAAACCTAGGTGTTATTTTAGAATCTGAACTCAATTTTGAATCACACATTAGGAATGTGACCAAAATAGTTTTATTCTACCTGTGGAACATTACCATGGTGCAGCTGTTTCTCTCTCAGGCTGATACAGAGAGACTCATCGCTTTAAATTACTAGCAGGTTGACTGCTGTAATGCTCTCCTGTCTGGTCTATCCAAGAAAGCCATTGGTCAACTGCAAAACATACAGCATTCTGCAGGGTGGGTACTGACCCAGACCAGACAGAGAGAACACATTACATCGGTTTTAAGGTCTCTGCACTGGCTACCTGTGAGTTTTAGAATACATTTTAAGATTCTTCTGTTCAT
Organism: Salvelinus fontinalis; assembly: GCF_029448725.1. Lineage (NCBI taxonomy): Eukaryota > Metazoa > Chordata > Actinopteri > Salmoniformes > Salmonidae > Salvelinus > Salvelinus fontinalis. The sequence continues at coordinate 38,540,032 of NC_074684.1, read as the reverse complement.
TTTTAAATCAATCCATGATTGTTCACCTCAGACATGTCAGACATGATTTTAAGTTATGTACCCAGTAGGTCCCTCAGGTCCTCTGTCACTGGTCTTATAAACCTCGGATCGAGAGACATGGAGAGGCATGGAGAGGCATGGAGAGGCAGCCTTTAGTTATTATGCACCCAGCCTTTAGTTATTATGCCCCCAGCCTCTGGAATAGCCTGCCAGAGAACCTGAGGGGGACCAACAGGCATGGAGAGACAGCCTTTAGTTACTATACCCCCAGCCTCTGGAATAGCTGCCAGAGAACCTGAGGGGGACCAACAGGCATGGAGAGACAGCCTTTAGTTACTATACCCCCAGCCTCTGGAATAGCTGCCAGAGAACCTGAGGGGAGTCGGAACTGTGGACATATTTAACTTCTCTGGGGCAGGTGGCACACGTCCCACCAGCCAATAGCCAGGGAAAATACAGAGCGCCATATTCAAATAACATGATATAAAAATCTAACTTTCATTAAATCACACATGTAAGATACCAAATTAAAACTACACTCGTTGTGAATCCAGCCAACATGTCAGATTTCAAAAAAGCTTTTCGGCGAAAGCATAAGATGCTATTATCTGATGATAGCACAACAGTAAACAAACAGAGAAGCATATTTCATCACTGCAAGCACGACACAAAACGCAGAAATAAAATATAAATCATGCCTTACCTTTGACGAAATTCTTTTGTTGGCACTCCAATATGTCCCATAAACATCACAAATGGTCCTTTTGTTTGATTAATTCCGTCGATATATATCCAAAATGTCCATTTATTTGGACCGTTTCATCCAGAAAAACACAGCTTCCAACTTTTCGCCACTTCACTACAAAATATATCAAAAGTTACATGTAAACTTTACCAAAACATTTCAAACTACTTTGGTAATAAAACGTTAGGTATTTTTAAACATTAATAATCGATCAATTTGAAGACGGGATAATCTGTGTTCAATACAAAAAGAAAACAAACTGACGCATCTTTTTTTGTAACGTGACTCTCTCAAAAATATTTACTTCATGTGACCCTCATTTACGATAGCCCTACTTCTTCACTACACAAAGGAATAACCTCAACCGATTTCCAAGGACTGTTGACATCCAGTGGAAGCGGTAGGAACTGCAAGCAAGTCCATTAGAAATCTGGTGTCTCTAAAAAACCTTTTTGAAAACACAGTGACAACAAAAAAATCTAAATTCTGAATGGTTTGTCCTCAGGGTTTTACCTGCTACATTAGTTCTGTTATTCTCACAGACATGATTCAAACAGTTTTAATATGCATATCTTATATTCTGGGGATGAGTAGCAAGCAGTGGAATTTTGGCATGCTATTTTTCCCGAAAGTGAAAATGCTGCCCCCTGCCCTCAAGAAGCTAAAGGAGTTCTTCTTATGGCTGAGATCCCGTTAACGGGATCGACTTGACAACAGCCAGTGAAATTGCAGGGCGCCAAATTCAAACAACATCAATCTCATAATTAAAATTCCTCAAACATACAAGTATTTTACACCATTTTAAAGATAAACTTGTTGTTAATCCCACCACAGTGTCCGTTTTCAAAAAGGCTTTACGACGAAAGCACACCATCTGATTATGTTAGGTCAGTACCTAGTCACAGAAAAACACAGCCATTTTTCCAGCCAAAGAGAGGAGTCACAAAAAGCAGAAATAGAGATAAAATTAATCACTAACCTTTGATGATCTTCATCAGATGACACTCATAGGACTTCATGTCACACAATACATGTATGTTTTGTTCGATAAAGTTCATATTTATATCCCAAAAACGTAGTTTACATTGGTGCGTTATCTTCAGTAATGTTTTGCCTCCAAAACATCCACTGATTTTACAGAGAGCCACATCAATTTACAGAAATACTCGTAATAAACATTGATAAAAGATACAAGTATTAATAATGGAACTTTAGATAAACTTCTCCTTAATGCAACCGCTGTGTCAAAAAAAAGCACACCATGCTATAATCTGAGTACAGCGCTCAGAGACCAAAACAAGCCAAACAGATATCCGCCATGTTGTGGAGTCAACAGAAGTCAGAAATAGCATTATAAATATTCACTTACCTTTGATGATCTTCATCAGAATGCACTCCCAGGAATCCCAGTTCCACAATAAATTTTTGTTTTGTTCGATAACGTCCAAAATTGATGTCCAAATACCTCCTTTTTGTTTGCGCGTTTAGTTCCAAAATCAAAATTGATGACGCGCAGGCCAGATGAAAAGTCAAAAAATTCAATTACAGTTCGTAGAAACATGTCAAACGATGTATAGAATCAATCTTTAAGATGTTTTTAACATAAATCTTCAATAATGTTTCAACTGGAGAATTCCTTTGTCTGTAGAAATGCGATGGAATGCAGCTATCTCTCACGGGGGCGCGCCTGAGTGAGCTCGTGGCACTCTGCCAGACCCCTGACTCAATCAGCTCCCATTCCCCCTCCTTCACAGTAGAAGCATCAAACAAGGTTCTAAAGACTGTTGACATCTAGTGGAAGACTTAGGGAAACTCAATATGACCCCTTAGACACTGTATATCGGATAGGCAAACCTACAAACCTCAGATTTCCCACTTCCTGGTTGAATTTGTCTCAGGTTTTGGACTGCCATATGAGTTCTGTTATACTCACAGACATCAATCAAACAGTTTTAGAAACTGCAGAGTGTTTTCTATCCAAATCCACTAATAATACACATATCTTAGCTTCTGGGACTGAGCAGCAGGCAGTTTCTCTGGGCACCTTATTCATCCAAGCTACTCAATACTGCCCCCCCAGCCATAATAAGTTAAAAACACACATTTTTAGCTTTCCTTGTGGTACATTTTAGTCGTTCAAGTTTTTAATGTTATTCGTCCGTTTTTCATCCTCTTATATGTGTGTGTGTGTAGTAAATTGTGTAGTAAATTTTTTTATGTTAATTTTCATTGTTATATTTTGTTTTTTTCCTGTGAAGCACATTGTTGTTGCATTCCATGTCTGAAATGTTCTGTATAAATAAAGCTTGATTTGATTTGATTGATTTGCAATGCAAATGTATAGTAAAAATAGATCTGGCTTTCATATTGTGGTGACCCACTGGAACTGTAACGGTCTATGTTTTCTGTTTCTATGTTGGTTTTGGGTTGCCTGGTATGGCTCTTAATTAGAGGCAGGTGTTTTGCGTTTTCCTATAATTGAGAGTCATATTTAGGTAGGGTGTTCTCACTGTTTGTTTGTGGGTGATTGTCTCCTGTGTCGTCGAATGTATGTACCATACGGGACTGTTTGGCTGTTCGTTTATTTTGATGTAGTCTGTTCCTGTCCGTGAGTTTTACGTTGTAGTTAAGTAAGTTCATGTTCAGGTTTTCGTCTACGTCGTTTTTTTGTTTTGTAAATTTGTAAGTGTTTGTTTTCGTGTTGCCATCGTTGCAAATAAAGAGATGGCTTATTTCCCGAATGCTGCGTATTGGTCCACTGATCCTTCTCTCCTCTCCTCATCCGAGGAAGAGGAGAACGACAGCCCTTACAGAATCACCCACCAAACTAGGACCAAGCGGCAAGGGAGAGCTCAACAGAGCAACAAGGACTCCTGGACTTGGGAGGAGATCCTGGATGGTAGAGGACCCTGGGCTCAGCCAGGGGAATATCGCCGTCCCAAGGAGGAGTTGGAAGCAGCGAAGGCTGAGAGGCGCTGGTATGAGGAGGCAGCGCGGCGACGCGGTTGGGAGCCCGTGAGTCAGACCCAAAAATTTCTTGGGGGGGGGGGGGGCACACGTGGAGTGTGGCAAAGCCGGGTAGGATACCCGAGCCAACTCCCCGTGCTTACCGTGGAGGTAGAAGGCGTCGTACTGGTAAGACACCGTGTTATGCGGTAAAGCGCACGGTGTCCCCAGTACGCGTGCTTAGCCCAGTGCGGGCTATTCCACCTTGCCGCACTGGGAGGGCTAAGTTGGGCATCGAGCTGGATGTCATGAAGCCGGCCCAACGCATCTGGCCACCAGTGCGTCTCCTCGGGCCGGCATACATGGCACCAGCCTTACGAGTGGTGTCCCCGGTTTGCCAGTATAGTCCAGTGCGGGCTATTCCACCTCGCCGCACTGGCAGGGCTACGGGCACCATTCAACCTGGTAAGGTTGGGCAGGCTCGGTGCTCAAGAGCACGTGTCCTCCTTCACGGTCCGGTAGACCCGGTGCCACCTCCATGTACCAGTCCTCCGGTGGCAGCCCCCCGTACCAGGCTGTCTCTCCGGGTTCTCTCTCCTGCTGTTTCCTCCTCTCCAGCGCAGCCAGTGCCTAGACCACGCACCAGGCTGTCTCTCCTTCTCCTCCCTACAGAGCCGTCCTGCCATGACCAGCCAGAGCCGTCCTGCCATGACCAGCCAGAGCCGTCCTGCCATGACCAGCCAGAGCCGTCCTGCCATGACCAGCCAGAGCCGTCCTGCCATGACCAGCCAGAGCCGTCCTGCCATGACCAGCCAGAGCCGTCCTGCCATGACCAGCCAGAGCCGTCCTGCCATGACCTGCCAGAGCCGTCCTGCCATGACCTGCCAGAGCCGTCCTGCCATGACCTGCCAGAGCCGTCCTGCTATGACCTGCCAGACCCGTCCAGCCAGGACCTGCCAGAGCCGTCCAGCCAGGATCTGCCAGAGCCGTCCAGCCAGGGCCTTCCAGAGCCGTCCAGCCAGGACCTGCCAGAGCCGTCCAGCCAGGACCTGCCAGAGCCGTCCAGCCAGGACCTGCCAGAGCCGTCCAGCCAGGACCTGCCAGAGCCGTCCAGCCAAGACCTGCCAGAGCCGTCCAGCCAGGACCTGCCAGAGCCGTCCAGCCAGGACCTGCCAGAGCCGTCCAGCCAGGACCTGCCAGAGCCGTCCAGCCAGGACCTGCCAGAGTATCTCAGCCGGGACCTGCCCCTTGTCCCGGTGCTGCCCCTTATCCCGGTGCTGCCCCTTGTCCCGGTGCTGCCCCTTATCCCGGTGCTGCCCCTTATCCCGGTGCTGCCCCTTGTCCCGGTGCTGCCCCTTATCCCGGTGCTGCCCCTTATCCCGGTGCTGGTCCTTATCCCGGTGCTGCCCCTTATCCTGGTGCTGCCCCTTGTCCCGGTGCTGCCCCTTGTCCCGGTGCTACCCCTTGTCCCGGTGCTGCCCCTTGTCCCGGTGCTGCCCCTTCTCCCGGTGCTGGCCGTTCATTTAGGGGATGTTAGTTTTAGGGTGGTCATTGGGAGGGGAAGACAGAAGCGGGGAGTGACTATGGTGGTGTGGGGACAGCGTCCAGAGCCTGAGCCACCACCGTGGTCAACTACCCACCCAGACCCTCCCCTGGACTTTATGCTGGTGCGCCCGGCGTTCGCACCTTGAGGGGGGGGTTCTGTAACGGTCCTGACCTGTTTTCTGTTGTTTTTGTATGTGTTTATGGTCAGGGCGTGTGTTTTGGGTGGGCAGTCTATGTTTTCTGTTTCTATGTTGGTTTTGGGTTGCCTGGTATGGCTCTTAATTAGAGGCAGGTGTTTTGCGTTTTCCTATAATTGAGAGTCATATTTAGGTAGGGTGTTCTCACTGTTTGTTTGTGGGTGATTGTCTCCTGTGTCGTCGAATGTATGTACCATACGGGACTGTTTGGCTGTTCGTTTATTTTGATGTAGTCTGTTCCTGTCCGTGAGTTTTACGTTGTAGTTAAGTAAGTTCATGTTCAGGTTTTCGTCTACGTCGTTTTTTTGTTTTGTAAATTTGTAAGTGTTTGTTTTCGTGTTGCCATCGTTGCAAATAAAGAGATGGCTTATTTCCCGAATGCTGCGTATTGGTCCACTGATCCTTCTCTCCTCTCCTCATCCGAGGAAGAGGAGAACGACAGCCCTTACAGGAACAGGTTAAACCCACTGTTAAACTGCTGGTGACCCACTATTATACTGGTGGTGACACACTGGAATACTGGTGGTGACACACTGTTATACTGGTGGTGACAAACTGGAATACTGGTGGTGACCCACTGTTATACTGGTGGTGACCCACTGGAATACTGGTGGTGACACACTGGAATACTGGTGGTGACACACTGGAATACTGGTGGTGACACACTGTTATACTGGTGGTGACACACTGGAATACTGGTGGTGACACACTGGAATACTGGTGGTGACCCACTGTTATACTGGTGGTGACCCACTGGAATACTGGTGGTGACACACTGGAATACTGGTGGTGACACACTGTTATACTGGTGGTGACACACTGGAATACTGGTGGTGACACACTGGAATACTGGTGGTGACCCACTGTTATACTGGTGGTGACCCACTGGAATACTGGTGGTGACACACTGGAATACTGGTGGTGACACACTGTTATACTGGTGGTGACACACTGGAATACTGGTGGTGACACACTGGAATACTGGTGATGACCCACTGTTATACTGGTGGTGACCCACTGTTATACTGGTGGTCACACATTGTTATACTGGTGGTGACACACTGGAATACTGGTGGTGACACACTGGAATACTGGTGGTGACACACTGGAATACTGGTGGTGACACACTGTTATACTGGTGGTGACACACTGTTAAACTGCTGGTGACCCACTGTTATACTGGTGGTGACACACTGTTATACTGGTGGTGACACACTGGAATACTGGTGGTGACACACTGTTATACTGGTGGTGACACACTGGAATACTGGTGGTGACACACTGTTATACTGGTGGTGACACACTGTTATACTGGTGGTGACCCACTGTTATACTGGTGGTGACACACTGTTATACTGGTGGTGACACACTGGAATACTGGTGGTGACCCACTAGAATACTGGTGGTGACACACTGGAATACTGGTGGTGACACACTGGAATACTGGTGGTGACACACTGTTATACTGGTGGTGACACACTGGAATACTGGTGGTGACCCACTGGAATACTGGTGGTGACACACTGTTATACTGGTGGTGACCCCCTGGAATACTGGTGGTGACACACTGTTATACTGGTGGTGACCCACTGTTATACTGGTGGTGACCCCCTGGAATACTGGTGGTGACACACTGTTATACTGGTGGTGACACACTGGAATACTGGTGGTGACACACTGGAATACTGGTGGTGACCCACTGGAATACTGGTGGTGACACACTGGAATACTGGTGGTGACACACTGTTATACTGGTGGTGACACACTGTTATACTGGTGGTGACACACTGGAATACTGGTGGTGACCCACTAGAATACTGGTGGTGACACACTGGAATACTGGTGGTGACACACTGGAATACTGGTGGTGACCCACTGTTATACTGGTGGTGACACACTGGAATACTGGTGGTGACCCACTAGAATACTGGTGGTGACACACTGTTATACTGGTGGTGACCCACTAGAATACTGGTGGTGACACACTGGAATACTGGTGGTGACACACTGTTCTACTGGTGGTGACCCACTGGAATACTGGTGGTGACACACTGTTATACTGGTGGTGACACACTGGAATACTGGTGGTGACACACTGGAATACTGGTGGTGACACACTGGAATACTGGTGGTGACACACTGTTCTACTGGTGGTGACACACTGTTATACTGGTGGTGACACACTGGAATACTGGTGGTGACACACTGTTATACTGGTGGTGACACACTGGAATACTGGTGGTGACACACTGGAATACTGGTGGTGACACACTGGAATACTGGTGGTGACCCACTGGAATACTGGTGGTGACACACTGTTATACTGGTGGTGACACACTGGAATACTGGTGGTGACACACTGTTATACTGGTGGTGACACACTGGAATACTGGTGGTGACACACTGTTATACTGGTGGTGACCCACTAGAATACTGGTGGTGACACACTGGAATACTGGTGGTGACACACTGGAATACTGGTGGTGACACACTGTTCTACTGGTGGTGACACACTGTTATACTGGTGGTGACACATTGTTATACTGGTGGTGACACACTGGAATACTGGTGGTGACACACTGCAATACTGGTGGTGACACACTGTTATGCTGGTGGTGACACACTGGAATACTGGTGGTGACCCACTAGAAGAACGAAGGACAACAACACCTGACCACCCCAAACCAGAAAAGGCAGCAATTGCTGTCTCCTTTAGGTGTCTGACCAAAACATTATCTGCTGGGTCAAGGTCATGGGTCAGTAGGGTAGGGTGGGGATCAGAGGGTACAGGACCAAAGTTAATCAAGAATCCAGCGGACCTCACCTCATGTGTTTACATATAATATCTCTGTTTGGTGTTTCTCAGTAAAAGTCTCTTATATACAGTTGAAGTCGGAAGTTTACATACACTTATGTTGGAGTCATTAAAACTCGTTTTTCAACCACTCCACAAATGTCTTGTTAACATACTATAGTTTTGGCAAGTTGGTTAGGACATCTACTTTGTGCATGACACAAGTAATTTTTCCAACAATTGTTTACAGACAGATTATTTCAGTTATAAATCACTGTATCACAATTCCAGTGGGTCAGAAGTTTACATACACTAAGTTGACTGTGCCTTTTCTTTAAACAGCTTGTAAAATTCCAGAAAATTATGTCATGGCTTTAGAAGCTTCTGATAGACTAATTGACATCATTTGAGTCAATTGGAGGTGTACCTGTGGATGTATTTCAAGGCCTACCTTCAAACTCAGTGCCTCTTTGCTTGATATCATGGGGAAATCTGAAGAAATCAGCCAAAACCTCAGAAGAAAATTGTAAACCTCCACAAATCTGGTTCATCCTTGGGAGCAATTTCCAAACGCCTAAAGGTACCACGTTCATCTGTACAAACAATAGTACGCTAGTATAAAAACCATGGGACCATGTAGCCGTCATGCCGCTCAGGTCTGTCTCCTAGAGATGAACGCATTTTGGTGCAAAAAGTGCAAACTAATCCCAGAACAACAGCAAAGGACCTTGTGAAGAAGTATCTATATCCACAGTAAAACAAGTCCTATATCGACCTAACCTGAAAAGCCGCTCAGCAAGGAAGAAGCCACTGGTCCAAAACCACCATAAAAAAAGCCAGACTACGGTTTGCAACTGCAAACTTTTTGGAGAAATGTCCTCTGGTCTGATGAAACAAAAATAGATCTGTTTGGCCATAATGACCATCGTTAAATTTCAGAGGAAAAGGGGGAGGCTTGCAAGCTGAAGAACACCATCACAACCGAGAAGCACGGGGGTGGCAGCATCATGTTGTGGGGGTGCTTTGCTGCAGGAGGGACTGGTGCACTTCACAAAACAGGTGGCATCATGAGGCAGGAAAATTATGTGGATTTATTGAAGCAACATCTCAAGACATCAGTCAGGAAGTTAAAGCTTGGTTGCAAATGGGTCTTCCAAATGGACAATGACCCCAAGCATACTTCCAAAGTTGTGGCAAAATGGCTTAAGGACAACAAAGTCAAGTTATTGGATTGGCCATCACAAAGCCCTGACCTCAATCCTACAGAAATTTTGTGGACAGAACTGAAAAAGTGTGTGCGAGCAAGGAGCCCTACAAACCTGACTCAGTTACACCAGCTCTGTCAGGAGGAATGGGCCAAAATTCACCCAACTTATTGTGGGAAGCTTGTGGAAGGCTTCCTGAAACGTTTGATCCAAATTAAACTATATATAGGATAATGCTACCAAATACTAATTGAGTGTATGTAAACTTCTGACCCACTGGGAATGTGATGAAAGTAATACAATCTGAAATAAATCATTCTCTCTACTATTATTCTGACTTTTCACATTCTTAAAATAAAGTGTTGATCCTAGCTGACCTAAGACAGGGCCTTTTTACTACGATTAAATGTCAGGAATTGTGAAAAACTGAGTTTAAATGTATTTGGCTGGGGTGTATGTACATTTCCGACTTCAACTGTATATAATATCCCTGAATGGTGTTTCTCAGTAATAGCGTCTTATAGGAAATAGAACTCTTGAGTGTTATCATTATTTCCTGTAGTTGCAAATACAGTACAATCAAGAGGCAACTGTAATATACTTGTGTTTCTAAATGAACACAAGTTTTTATTTAAAGTATTTGATTGCAATACTGGCATAGGCCTATAAAACCGCTACTGCCATGCCCCGGAGCTCCTGCAGGGATCGGCATTAAGAGTTGCTCTATGGCCCAGGGCAAGTGACCTGTGCAGTCATGCAAATTCTGCCTGCTCGGAGCTTAATCCATTGGGCAGGTTTTTTAAAAACATTTTTTTGCTGACAACCAAAATCCAAAGAATTCCACTTGTCTGGTCTTTCTGGTTCATCCACTGTGTTTAGGTGGGGAAAAAAATACATCAACTTTTCTGGTCACATGATCGTAATCTTCGGGCCACCAAAAACACTCCTGACTTGCCCAATGGATGCCTGTCAGATCATCATGTCCATCCCTGTACTGGATGGGGCACTGAGATTGTCCCTGGCCACGGCGACTGATGGTAAAAGGAGCTGTTTAGTGACACCTAGTGGTAATGAGTGAAAACTACAACCACAGACTGAGAACTGTGGCCAGATGCAGAAGAGAAGGCTCTGCTTGCACAACTCAATTACAGTAAACAATTTAAAGCTATACAGTCAAGCTTTAAAAAAAAAACTAAAACATTCTTCCTCTGTTTTCGAAGCTTGTTATCCACATTTTTTGTTCTGTGTTGGTTGGCTATTGTTGGAAGAAATGTTGTGTAAAACCATTGTCTTATTACCGTGACCGGGCCGACGAGGGGAAAACTCTGCCCATGTGCCCTTGAGCAAGGCACTTCACCCTAATTGCTCCTGTAAATTGCTCTGGATAAGAGCGTCTGCTAAATGACTCAAATGTAGACGTAGAAATGGACAGGGTTGGGTTGGGTAGGGTATGTTACTTTCTAAATGTAATCCGTTACTAGTTACGTGTAAACAAATGTCATCAGTAATGTAACTTTTGGATGTCTCAAACTCAGTAATGTAATCTGATTACTTTTTACTTTCCCCTTAAGAGGCGTTAGAAGAAGACTAAATGGATCCATCAAACGCATTTGGTGTGTCATAATAGTGGTCTCTGATTGGTGGTCATCATTTGGTGTGTCGTCATAGTGGTCTCTGATTGGTGGTCATCATTTGGTGTGTCCTCATAGTGGTCTCTGATTGGTGGTCATCATTTTGTGTGTCATCAGAGTGGTCTCTGATTGGTGGTCATCATTTGGTGTGTCATCATAGTGGTCTCTGATTGCCGGTCATCATTTGGTGTGTCATCATAGTGATCTCTGATTGGTGGTCATCATTTGATGTGTCATCATAGTGTTCTCTGACTTGTTGTGAGACTCGCTCACGTGGAACAAACTTAAACTTGCACCTTTTTTCAAGGCTGAATTGAACGTTATTAAGAAAACAAAACGTGTCATAGTACTTATGGGATTACATAAAAGTAATCCAAGAAGTAATCATTGACTTTGTGTAATCTGATAGAAAATATTTTTGCTGGTAATGCAACTGATTACGGTGAGAGTTTTTTCCTCTCTCCAGATTGCATGCAATTGATTACATGTAATCAGTTAATCCCTGACCCTGGAGATGGAGAAGGAGATAGTCAACAATCTGTTTCCTCTTTCCCAAACCATAACATCAACACACAGATTTCCCTCTTTCCCTAAACAGAACAAATACAGTTGATTAGGAACGTTTGTTTCCCTCTGCTCTACTTGTTTGGCCGTTGTTTCCTGAAAAGCACCGGACATCCACGCAATGCCAGCAGAGTACAGGGCAGATCACAGTGTGTGCTGAAAAGCCCAGATATCTACCAAGCCCAGACATCCACACAATGCCAGCAGAGTACAGGGCAGATCACAGGGTGTGCTGAAAAGCCCAGATATCCAGCCAAGCCCAGACATCCACGCAATGCCAGCAGAGTACAGGGCAGATCACAGATCACCGTGTGTGCTGAAAAGCCCAGATATCCAGCCAAGCCCAGACATCCACGCAATGCCAGCAGAGTACAGGGCAGATCGCAGATCACAGGGTGTGCTGAAAAGCCCAGATATCCAACCAAGCCCAGATATCCACACAACGCCAGCAGAGTACAGGGCATGTCACAGTGTGTGCTGAAAAGCCCAGACGTCCAGGCAACGTGCAGCAGAGTACAGGGCAGATCACAGTGTGTGCTGAAAAGCCCAGATATCCAGGCAACGTCCAGGCAACGTGCAGGGGCCATCTCAAATGGAGCCCTAACACATAACGTTCTGAGAACAATGTGTTTCTTAAAGCTTGGTGACAGGGTGGTTATGTTATGCTTATTTTGCAACAACCTTCCCACAATGTTCTGGGAATAGTGCAGGATACAAGCTGGGCTTTGGCACATTTAAAGGAACTTGACAAAATAACATAATTTTCTCGGTAGTTCATTACTTTAACAGAACGTTTCCTAAAAAGTTGAAACGTGGTTACATTTAATTTTAAATGTTGGTAACGTTCTAGGAACGTTGGAATGTTATCGACGAGTTCAGAGAACGTTAAGAAACAACGTTTTTCTGTGGGAATTTCTTCACTTCAGCTTAAAGTTTCTGACAGGTTTCATGATTCTATTTAAAGTCATCTTCTCAAATTGTTCAGAAAACCTAAACCGTTGAGCAAGTTGAGGAAGCTCAACTCTTAGGTATAACATTGGATGATCGATTACCATGGTCAAGTCATATTGATAAAGTTGTTGTGAAGATGGGGAGGGGTATGTCTGTTATAAAATATATGATGTGTTTTTTTTTGCACAACAATCAGCTGTACTAGTTGTTCAGGGTCTGGTTTTGTCCCGTCTTGATTACTGTCCGGTAAAATGGTCAAGTGCAGCAAAAAAAAAAAACTAGCAAAGCTGCAGCTGGCTCAAAACACGACTTTCCCTTAACTCCATAAACACATACAGGTTTTATGAGAAATATTATTGTGGTGATTAAAACCACAAGAAAACTTAAACGTTTAGAGAACGTTCTAAGAATGTTATAAAAACATATACATTCCGTTGTCAGAATCAACAAAACTCTCTTTATCCTATATCTTGTTAATTGTGTTCAGGTGTGTTGGCCATGCCCACTAATTTGTATTTGTGTTTATTATGGATCCCCATTAGTTCCTGTCAAGGCAGCAGCTACTCTTCCTGGGGTTTATTATGGATCCCCATTAGTTCCTGACAGGGCAGCAGCTACTCTTCCTGGGGTTTATTATGGATCCCCATTAGTTCCTGCCAAGGCAATAGCTACTCTTCCTGAGGTTTATTATGGATCCCCATTAGTTCCTGCCAAGGCAGCAACTACTCTTCCTGGGGTTTATTATGGATCCTCATTAGTTCCTGTCAAGGCAGCAGCTACTCTTCCTGGGGTTTATTATGGATCCCCATTAGTTCCTGCCAGGGCAGCAGCTACTCTTCCTGGGGTTTATTATGGATCCCCATTAGTTCCTGCCAAGGCATAAGCTACTCTTCCTGGGGTTTATTATGGATCCCCATTAGTTCCTGCCAAGGCAGCAGCTACTCTTCCTGGGGTTTATTATGGATCCCCGTTAGTTCCTGCCAAGGCAGCAGCTACTCTTCCTGGGGTTTATTATGGATCCCCGTTAGTTCCTGCCAAGGCAGCAGCTACTCTTCCTGGGGTTTATTATGGATCCCCATTAGTTCCTGTCAAGGCAGCAGCTACTCTTCCTGGGGTTTATTATGGATCCCCATTAGTTCCTGCCTAGGCAGCAACTACTCTTCCTGGGGTTTATTATGGATCCTCATTAGTTCCTGTCAAGGCAGCAGCTACTCTTCCTGGGGTTTATTATGGATCCCCATTAGTTCCTGCCAGGGCAGCAGCTACTCTTCCTGGGGTTTATTATGGATCCCCATTAGTTCCTGCCAAGGCATCAGCTACTCTTCCTGGGGTTTATTATGGATCCCCGTTAGTTCCTGCCAAGGCAGCAGCTACTCTTCCTGGGGTTTATTATGGATCCCCGTTAGTTCCTGCCAAGGCAGCAGCTACTCTTCCTGGGGTTTATTATGGATCCCCATTAGTTCCTGTCAAGGCAGCAGCTACTCTTCCTGGGGTTTATTATGGATCCCCATTAGTTCATGCCAAGGCAGCAGCTACTCTTCCTGGGGTTTATTATGGATCCCCATTAGTTCCTGCCAAGGCAGCAACTACTCTTCCTGGGGTTTATTATGGATCCCCATTAGTTCCTGCCAAGGCAGCTACTCTTCCTGGGGTTTATTATGGATCCCCATTAGTTCCTGCCAAGGCAGCAGCTACTCTTCCTGGGGTTTATTATGGATCCCCATTAGTTCCTGCCAAGGCAGCAGCTACTCTTCCTGGGGTTTATTATGGATCCCCATTAGTTCCTGCCAAGGCTGCAGCTACTCTTCCTGGGGTTTATTATGGATCCTCATTAGTTCCTGTCAAGGCAGCAGCTACTCTTCCTGGGGTTAATTATGGATCCCCATTCGTTCCTGTCAAGGCAGCAGCTACTCTTCCTGGGGCTTATTATGGATCCCCATTAGTTCCTGCCTAGGCAGCAGCTACTCTTCCTGGGGTTTATTATGGATCCCCGTTAGTTCCTGCCTAGGCAGCAGCTACTCTTCCTGGGGTTTATTATGGATCCCCGTTAGTTCCTGCCAAGGCAGCAGCTACTCTTCCTGGGGTTTATTATGGATCCCCATTAGTTCCTGCCAAGGCAGCAGCTACTCTTCCTGGTGTTTATTATGGATCCCCATTAGTTCCTGCCAAGGCAGCAGCTACTCTTCCTGGGGTTTATTATGGATCCCCATTAGTTCCTGCCAAGGCAGCAGCTACTCTTCCTGGGGTTTATTATGGATCCCCATTAGTTCCTGCCAAGGCATAAGCTACTCTTCCTGGGGTTTATTATGGATCCCCATTAGTTCCTGCCAAGGCTGCAGCTACTCTTCCTGGGGTTTATTATGGATCCCCATTAGTTCCTGTCAAGGCAGTAGCTACTCTTCCTGGGGTTTATTATGGATCCCCATTAGTTCCTGCCAAGGCAGCAGCTACTCTTCCTGGGGTTTATTATGGATCCCCATTAGTTCCTGCCAAGGCAGCAGCTACTCTTCCTGGGGTTTATTATGGATCCCCATTAGTTCCTGCCAAGGCAGCAGCTACTCTTCCTGGGGTTTATTATGGATCCCCATTAGTTCCTGCAATATTAAAGCAGTTTATACCATTTTTAAAACATAACAATACAATCATGGATTTCACAACACACTGTGTGTCCTCAGTCCCCTACTCTACCATTACCACATATCCACAACACACTGTGTGTCCTCATGCTCCTACTCCACCATTACCACATATCTATAACACACTGTGTGTCCTCAGTCCCCTACTCCACCATTACCACATATCTACAACACACTGTGTTCCCTCAGTCCCCTACTCCACCATTACCACATATCTACAACACACTGTGTGTCCTCAGGCTCCTACTCCACCATTACCACATATCTACAACACACTGTGTGCCCTCAGGCCCCTACTCCACCATTACCACATATCTACAACACACTGTGTGCCCTCAGGCCCCTACTCCACCATTACCACATATCTACAACACACTTTGTGCCCTCAGGCCCCTACTCCACCATTACCACATATCTACAACACACTGTGTGCCCTCAGGCCCCTACTCCACCATTACCACATATCTACAACACACTGTGTGCCCTCAGGCCCCTACTCCACCATTACCACATATCTACAATACACTGTGTGCCCTCAGGCCCCTACTCCACCATTACCACATATCTACAACACACTGTGTGTCCTCAGTCCCCTACTCCACCACTACCACATATCTACAACACACTGTGTGCCCTCAGTCCCCTACTCCACCACTACCACACATCTACAACACACTGTGTGCCCTCAGGCCCCTACTCCACCATTACCACATATCTACAACACACTGTGTGCCCTCAGTCCCCTACTCCACCACTACCACACATCTACAACACACTGTGTGCCCTCAGGCCCCTATTCCACCATTACCACATATCTACAACACACTGTGTGCCCTCAGTCCCCTACTCCACCATTACCACATATCTACAACACACTGTGTGCCCTCAGGCCCCTACTCCACCATTACCACATATCTACAACACACTGTGTGCCCTCAGGCCCCTACTCCACCATTACCACATATCTACAACACACTGTGTGCCCTCAGGCCCCTACTCCACCATTACCACATATCTACAACACACTGTGTGCCCTCAGGCCCCTACTCCACCATTACCACATATCTACAACACACTATGTGCCCTCAGGCCCCTACTCCACCACTACCACATATCTACAACACACTGTGTGCCCTCAGGCCCCTACTCCACCATTACCACATTTCTACAACACACTGTGTGCCCTCAGGCCCCTACTCCACCATTACCACATATCTACAACACACTGTGTGCCCTCAGGCCCCTACTCCACCATTACCACATATCTACAACACACTGTGTGCCCTCAGTCCCCTACTCCACCACTACCACATATCTACAACACACTGTGTGCCCTCAGGCTCCTACTCCACCACTACCACATATCTACAACACACTGTGTGCCCTCAGGCCCCTACTCCACCATTACCACATATCTACAACACACTGTGTGCCCTCAGACCCCTACTCCACCATTACCACATATCTACAACACACTGTGTGCCCTCAGGCCCCTACTCCACCACTACCACATATCTACAACACACTGTGTGCCCTCAGGCCCCTACTCCACCATTACCACATATCTACAACACACTGTGTGCCCTCAGGCCCCTACTCCACCAATACCACATATCTACAACACACTGTGTTCCCTCAGGCCCCTACTCCACCATTACCACATATCTACAACATACTGTGTGCCCTCAGGCCCCTACTCCACCACTACCACATATCTACAACACACTGTGTGCCCTCAGGCCCCTACTCCACCACTACCACATATCTACAACACACTGTGTGCCCTCAGGCCCCTACTCCACCATTACCACATATCTACAACACACTGTGTGCCCTCAGGCTCCTACTCCACCACTACCACATATCTACAACACACTGTGTGCCCTCAGGCTCCTACTCCACCACTACCACATATCTACAGTACTAAATCCATGTGTATGTGTGCGTATAGTGCGCATGTTATCGTCTATGTCTGTGTTTGTGTTGCTTCACAGTCCCCGCTGTTCAATAAGGTGTTTTTTTAAATCTGATTCTACTGCTGCATCAGTTACCTGATATTGAATAGAGTTCCATGTAGTCATGGCTCTATGTAGTACTGTGCGTCTCCCACAGTCTGTTCTGGACTTGGGGACTGTGAAGAGACCTCTGGTGGCATGTCTTGTGGGGTACAATATGGATGGGTGTCCGAGCTGTGCGCCAGTAGTTTAGACAGACAGCTCTGTGTGTTCAACATGTCAATACCTCTCACAAGTACAAGTAGTGATGAAGTCAATCTCTCTTCCACTTTGAGCCAGGAGAGATTGACATGCATATTATTAATGTTAGCTCTCTGTGTACATCCAAGGGCCAGCCTTGCTGCCCTGTTCTGAGTCAATTGCAATTTCTGTTCTGAGCCAATTGCAATCCTAAGTTCCTCTTTCTGGCACCTGACCACACGACTCAACAGTAGTCCAGGTGTAACAAAACTAGGGCCTGTAGGACCTGCCTTGTTGATGGTGCTGTTAAGAAGGCAGAGCTGCACTTTATTATAGACAGACTTCTCCCCATCTTAGCTACTGTTGTATCAATATGTTTTGACCATGTCAGAGTTACTCCAAGCAGGTTAGTCATCTCAACTTGCTCAATTTCCACCTTATTTATTACAAGATTTTGTTGAGGTTTAGGGTTTAGTGAATGGTTTGTCCCAGATACAATGCTTTTAGTTGTAGAAATATTTAAGACGAACTTATTCCTTGCCACCGACTCTGAAACTAACTGCAGTTCTTTGATAAGTGTTGCAGTCATTCAGTTGCTGCAGTAGCTGATATAAAGTTGAAGTTAGAAGTTTACATACACCTTAGCCAAATACATTTAAGCTGTTTTTCACAATTCCTGACATTTAATCCCAGTAAAAATTCCCTGTCTTAGGTCAGTTAGGATCACCACTTTATTTTAAGAATTTTGAAATGTCAGAATAATAGTAGAGAGAATGATTTATATCAGCTTTTATTTATTTCATCACATTCCCAGTGGGTCAGAAGTTTACATACACTCAATTAGTATTTGGTAGCATTGCTTTTAATTGTTTAAACTGGGTTAAAAGTTTTGGGTAGCCTTCCACAAGCTTCCCACAATAAGTTGGGTGAATTTTGGCCCATTCCTCCTGACAGAGCTGGTGTAACTGAATCATGTTTCTAGGCCTCCTTGCTCGCACACACTTTCTCAGTTCTGCCCACATATTTTCTATGGGATTTGAAATGGCCACTCCAATAACATTGACTTTGTTCTCCGTAAGCCATTTTTCCACAACTTTGGAAGTATGCTTGGGGTCATTGTCCATTCGGAAGACTTCTTCCTCATGAGGTCTTGGTATGACGGCTGCGTGGTCCCATGGTGTTTATACTTGCGTACTATTGTTTGTACCGATGAACATGGTACCTTCAGGCATTTGGAAATTCTGAGGTCTTGGTTGATTTATTTAGATTTTCCCATGATGTCAAGCAAAGAGGCACTGAGTTTGAAGGTAGGCCTTGAAATACATCCACAGGTGCACCTCCAATTGACTCAAAGGTTGTCAATTAGCCTATCAGAAGCTTCTAACTGCCATGTCATCATTTTCTGGAATTTTCCAAGCTGTTTAAAGGCACAGTCAACTTAGTGTATGTAAACTTATGACCCACTTGAATTATGATACAGTCAATTATAACTGAAATAATCAGTTATAATTGTCTGTAAACAATTGTTGGAAAAATTACTTGTGTCATGCACAAAGTAGATGTCCTAACCGACTTGCCAAAATTATAGTTTGTTAACAAGAAATTTGTGGAGTGGTTGAAAAACCAAGCTAAGTGTATGTAAACTTCCGACTTCAACTGTATGTAGTGTTGAGTCTTCCTCACACATAGATATTACTTTACTCAAAGCCAGTGGCATGTCATTAGTAAAGATTGAAAAATGTAAGGGGCCTAGACAGCTGCCCTGGGGATTTCCTGATTCTACCTGGAGTATTTTGGAGAGGCTTCCATTGAAGAACACCCTCTGTGTTCTGTTAGACAGGTAACTCTTTATCCACAATATAGCAGGGGGTGTAAAGCCATGACACATATGTTTTTCCATCAGCAGACTATGATCGATAATGTCGAAAGCCGCACTGAAGTCTAACAAAACACCTCCCACAATCTTTTTATCATCAATTTCTCTCAGCCAATCATCAGTCATTTGTGTAAGTGCTGTGCTTGTTGAATGTCCTTCCCTATAAGCGTGCTGAAAGTTTGTTGTCAATTTGTTTACTGTAAAATAGCATTGGATCTGGTCAAACACAATATTTTCAAAAAGTTTACTAAGGGTTGTTAACAGGGTGATTGGTCGGCTATTTGAGCCAGTAAACAGCGCTTTACTATTCTTAGGTAGCGAAATGACTTTAGCTTCCCTCCAGGCCTGAGGGCACACACTTTCTAGTAGGCTTAAATTGAAGATGTGGCAATTTCATCCACTATTATCCTCAGTAATTTTCCATCCAAATTGTCAGACCTCGGTGGCCTGTCATTGTTGATAGACAACAAAAAAATGTTCACCTCTTCCACACTCATTTTACGGAATGCAAAATTTGAAATGCCTCTCTTTCATAATTTGGTCAGATATACTTGGATGTGTAGTGTCAGCGTTTGTTGCTGGCATGTCATGCCTACGTTTGCTAATCTTGCCAATAAAAAAAATATTAAAGTATTTGGTAATATCAGTTGGTTTTGTGTTGAATGAGACACCTTGATTCAATGCCTTTTTTTCCCAAAATTGAAGGTGCTACAAAACTTTTTACTATCATTCTTTGTCATTTATATTTGTTTCATAGTGTAGTTTCTTCTTCTTTTTGTTCAGTTTAGTCACATTATTTCTCAAATTGTAATACGTTTGCCAATCGGTTGTGCAGCCAGACTTATTTGCCATTCCTTTTGCCTCATCCCTCTCAACCATACCATTTTTAAATTCCTCATCAATCCACAGGGATTTAACAGTTTTTACAGTCATTTTCTTAATGGGTTCATGTTTATTAGTAACTGGAATAAGCAATTGGCCACACCTGATCTTAATTCATGAGTGCATGTTTCCTGTGAAATGCAGTCCGTTTTGCATAGACTAAAATGAACAGCTTTGTATGAGTCAAAAAACTGGTATGCTAGCTCCATCCTGGTGGTGCAGTAGACTTAATTCCATGGATAGAGAACACAAGATTATCGGTTTGAATCTCACTGATGCCGTGTCACAATAAAAAATAAATGTGTTTGCATGATTAATGCCTAAGGAAATATCCATGTGTCCTGTCTGTGCTGGGAGTTCAAAAAAGTTAGCTCAAAAAAGTCTTATTGAAACATTCAGTGAACGTTTTAAGGAAGTTATTCAAAAACCTCTAAATAATCTATCATTTCCATTTTCAGAGCATTAATAAAACCTCCTAGGAAAACTTTCAAGGAACCAGAGTAAAACATTCTCAGAACCTCCCTGGAACCAGAATAAAACGTTCTCAGAACCTCCCTGGAACCAGAATAAAACGTTCTCAGAACCTCCCTGGAACCATAGTAAAATGTTCTCAGAACCTCCCTGGAACCAGAATAAAACGTTCTCAGAACCTCCCTGGAACCTAAAAATAGACGTTCCCAGAACGTATATCTTCGTTCCCACAATGTGAAACCAAACACATAAGTTCCCACAACTTCCAAGGAACCCAATGTATTAGCTGGGATATTCCCCACTGTTGACCAGAGTATAGGCCCTGAATGCCCTCAGTGCCATTTGTGACTCAGATCTGCGATCTCAGGGAGAGATGCGTGAGAAAAGCAGTGGGCCTCCTCCGGCATGTTCTGCGTTTTTTTATCAGACAGGAAGTAGGAAGTGATGTCGCTAGTTCACAAACAGGATGCTGTGATTATAATACAATGAGAATGCTTGGCCATGCTATGGAGACCCAGAGGCCGGAGGCCGGGCCCTTTCAGTACACTGTGTGTGTGTGTGTGTGTGTGTGTGTGTGTGTGTGTGTGTGTGTGTGTGTGTGTGTGTGTGTGTGTGTGTGTGTGTGTGTGTGTGTGTGTGTGTGTGTGTGCTGCCACAGTCTTCAAGCGTGCGTGAGAAAGATAAAAAACAGTGTGTGTGTGTGTGAGTGTGTCTATGATAATGTGCGTGTGTGTGAGTAAGTCTGTATGAGAGGAGAGAGGGTTCCACAGTCCCCTCATTCCATCGAGCAGAGCAGTGAGCAGGGTAACAGGTAGAAAGCTGTGTGTGCGTGTGTGTGTGCGTGTGTGTGAGTAAGTCTGTGTATGAGAGGAGAGAGGGTTCCACAGTCCCCTCATTCCCATCGAGCAGGGCAGTGAGCAGGGTAACAGGTATAAAGGTATAAAGCTGTGTGTGTGCGTGTGTGTGAGTAAGTCTGTGTATGAGAGGGGAGAGGGTTCCATAGTCCCCTCATTCCCATCGAGCAGGGTAACAGGTAGAAAGTTGTGTGTGTGTGTGTGTGTGTGTGTGTGTGTGTGTGTGTGTGTGTGTGTGTGTGTGTGTGTGTGTGTGTGTGTGTGTGTGTGTGCGTGTGCACGTGTGTGCGTGCGTGCGTGCGCGTGTGTGTGTGCAGTAGCAGTAGCAGTGGAGGGTTTTACCAGATGACTAATGGTTATGATAACAAGTGTTTTTCCTCTCGTCCAGTCCGGAACATCCCTCTTTAAACCTCCTAATGCATCCTCTTCTCACACAGACACACACATCAACAGGATGGCTATCTCCTGAATAGCACCCTATTCCCTTTATAGTGCACTACTTTTGACCGGAACCCCTAGGGAGATAGGGTGTAATTTGGGACGTACCCAATAGACAGATCAACAGGATGTGTGTGTGAGAGAGAGGAAGAGATGGGGTGTTGATGGCTGCTGATTGGCTGCTGACTGCGGTGGGGATTCTGCTAATTGGATGAGAGGAGACGGGTTTAACACGCATTCCAACTCTTAACCTGTACACAGGAGATAAACAAAAGAGAAGAGACATTATTGAGAGAAAAACAAAAAATATTAAAAAGTCCACTGTTTTCTACTCCCAATAAATAACGTTGAGCCGTGATGGTTGAACCATTTCTAGAGAGCAGTACACAGCCAGAAGACATGGCTTCATCCGTGTTCTATTAACTGGAGGTTTCTATGACAACCGCATCAGAATCACTTTTGTACGGATGTTCCGTTGCGATCCATTCAATGTTCCCCGGGCGCCGAAGACGTGGATGTCGATTAATGCAGCCCCCCCTACGCACCTCTCTGATTCAGAGGGGTTAAATTACCAGAAGACACATTTCAGTTGAAGTCGTACAACTGACGAGGTCTTCCCCTTTTCTTTTCCATTCAGCTGTTCCGTTGCTATCCGTTCAGGGCCAAATCTAAACTATCTGGAGATTTGTTCGTCAGAACGTTTCCTTCCTACACATCTCCCATTGACATCAGATCGTGATTTATAATGAGAGATTTATAATCATTTACCTGAACACGGATCTCAAGAGGAGACTCCGAAGGATGATGTTGGCCAGCTGAATGAGATCTGTCAGTAGAAGATGAGGTCAACTTCCCCCTCCCTGCTCCCAACGTGCGACTCCCAACCCTGGACTCTTTACTCAACGCTTGAGCTATGGGAGATGATGTCATCTTCCCCTTCCCTGCTCCCAACGTACGACTCCCAACCCTGGACTCTTTACTCAACACTTGAGCTATAGGAGACGAGGTCAACTTCCCCCTCCCTGCTCCCAACGTACGACTCCCAACCCTGGACTCTTTACTCAACACTTGAGCTATAGGAGACGAGGTCAACTTCCCCCTCCCTGCTCCCAACGTACGCCTCCCAACCCTGGACTCTTTACTCAACGCTTGAGCTATAAGAGACGAGGTCAACTTCCCCCTCCCTGCTCCCAACGTTCGCTTCCCAACCCTGGACTCTTTACTCAACACTTGAGCTATAGGAGACGAGGTCAACTTCCCCCTCCCTGCTCCCAACGTACGACTCCCAACCCTGGACTCTTTACTCAACACTTGAGCTATAGGAGACGAGGTCAACTTCCCCCTCCCTGCTCCCAACGTACGCCTCCCAACCCTGGACTCTTTACTCAACGCTTGAGCTATAAGAGACGAGGTCAACTTCCCCCTCCCTGCTCCCAACGTATGACTCCCAACCCTGGACTCTTTACTCAACACTTGAGCTATAGGAGACGAGGTCAACTTCCCCCTCCCTGCTCCCAACGTACGCCTCCCAACCCTGGACTCTTTACTCAACTCTTGAGCTATAGGAGACGAGGTCAACTTCCCCCTCCCTGCTCCCAACGTACGACTCCCAACCCTGGACTCTTTACTCAACGCTTGAGCTATAGGAGACGAGGTCAACTTCCCCCTCCCTGCTCCCAACGTACGACTCCCAACCCTGGACTCTTTACTCAACACTTGAGCTATAGGAGACGAGGTCAACTTCCCCCTCCCTGCTCCCAACGTACGACTCCCAACCCTGGACTCTTTAATCAACACTTGAGCTATAGGAGACGAGGTCAACTTCCCCCTCCCTGCTCCCAACGTACGACTCCCAACCCTGGACTCTTTACTCAACGCTTGAGCTATAGGAGACGAGGTCAACTTCCCCCTCCCTGCTCCCAACGTACGACTCCCAACCCTGGACTCTTTACTCAACGCTTGAGCTATAGGAGACGAGGTCAACTTCACCCTCCCAACTTCACGACCTTGGACTCCACGGTCCATGGTTTGAGAGATGATTTGATTAAAATCTTTCAACCTATGAATGGTAATCTCTTCTCTCTCCATCCACCTCAGGATAAGATTAAGATTACATCCCAAATGCTACCCTATTTCATAAATAGTGCCCTAATTTTGACCAGAGAGTAGAGACCAATGGGCCCTGGTTAAAAGCAGTGCTCTATATGGGGAATAGGGTGGCATTTGGGACACAGTTTAGCTACAGACAATCAATCATCCATTTGGTATTAGTGAGCTAGAGAGCTATAGCCTGTTACCCCTGTCTGGGATCGCCCTCAACCTCTGACCCCTGACCTATAAGTGGTGACCTCTGGGCTTCTCCTGATGCTGCTCCACAGGGCCTGTGTGTGTGTTGGGTGTTTGGTGTGTGTGTGTGTGTCCTGCACCAAGGTGTGAGACCCAGTGAGGCGTCAGATTGTGCACTCTGACAATTCCATAAAGTTGTTTGACATAGTGCTCAAGCCAGGGGGATTATTTTTTTAATGATATCTTTCTTTACAGAGAACCTCACCTACTGCCTTCTATCTGGGCTGCTCCTACTCCCTAGAAACATTCACAGCCCCAATGCCAAGCATTCTCCACAAAGGGCTTTGTTAGGACGTGTGTGTGTGTGTGTGTGTGTGTGTGTGTGTGTGTGTGTGTGTGTGTGTGTGTGTGTGTTTGCGTGTGTGTGTGTGTGTGTGTGTGTGTGTGTGTGTGTGTGTGTGTGTGTGTGGTGTCCGTGTGTGTGTGTGTGTGTGTGTGTGTGTGTGTGTGTGTGTGTGTGTGTGTGTGTGTGTGTGTGTGTGTAGCTCCAGGTTAAGCTGTGTGTGTGTGTGGCTCCAGGTTAAGGTGTCTGTGTGTGTCTGTGTCTGTGTCTGTGTCTGTGTGTGTGTGTGTGTGTGTGTGTGTGTGTGTGTGTGTGTGTGTGTGTGTGTGTGTGTGTGTGTGTGTGTAGCTCCAGGTTAAGCTGTGTGTGTGTGTGGCTCCGGGTTAAGGTGTGTGTGTGTGTGTGTGTGTGTGTGTGTGTGTGTGTGTGTGTGTGTGGAGGGGGTGTGAGATCGTGGTATGCACCATGAGGTGGATAGGTTGCCCTTTAACCCTGAAGGGGAGTTGGTGGCCTATGGCTGCCTGAAAGTGTGTGTGTTTTAATGGGTTCTGTGGTCTAGTCAGCTCAGTGTGTGTGTGTGTGTCTGACGTAGTGCTAGAGGCTTGGCATATGCCACTGTTTTTATGGCAGAGCAGGGTCTCACCCCCCCCCCCCCCCCCCCCCCCCTTCCCGTGGCATCTGCTTGAGTCTGGGATCTCTCTGTTAGGGAGTGTGTGTGTGTGTGGGGGGGGGGGGGGGTCTCCTTAGCCCCTCGTCTGTTTTTGTTTCACCATTTCCAGCTCGAGGGGAGGGGGGGTGGTGGTAACTGTGGAAACGGATTTGAATTGCAAGCCAATTTAGGAGGACCAGAAAGAGGAGGGTGGGGTGAGTGTGAGTGTGTTGGTGGAGGTGTACGGTGGGGGGGTTGGTGTGTACGGTGGGGGGGTTGGTGTGTACGGTGGGGTGGTTGGTGTGTACGGTGGGGGGGTTGGTGTGTTGGGGGGGTTGGTGTGTACGGTGGGGGGGGGGGGGGGGTTGGTGTATACGATGGGGGGGTTGGTGTGTACGGTGGGGGGGTTGGTGTGTTGGGGGGGTTGGTGTGTACGGTGGGGGGGTTGGTGTGTTGGGGGGGTTGGTGTGTACGGTGGGGGGGGGGGGGGTTGGTGTATACGATGGGGGGGTTGGTGTGTACGGTGGGGGGTTGGTGTGTTGGGGGGGTTGGTGTGTACGGTGGGGGGGGGGGGGGGGGGGGGGGGGTTGGTGTATACGATGGGGGGGTTGGTGTGTACGGTGGGGGGGTTGGTGTGTACGGTGGGGGGGTTGGTGTGTACGGTGGGGTTTTCCAGAAATTACTTGAAAGTTGAGTAGTGATGCAGTAGCTCAGTAGCTTTATCTAGTTAAGCCAACTCTTTGTTGTTGTCACCTTGGCTGTTTCACATAGATAATGTAGGTTTATTGTGCCGGCAAGTCTGACGGTTTTGATCGTTTTATCCATAGAATTACATATTAAAACTCCAATGTAATATGTAATTTAATAGCATTTCAGTCCCTTTAAAATGTTTTATTTTATTTTATTTAACTAACCAAGTCAGTTAAGAACAAATTCTTATTTTCAATGACAGCCTAGGAACAGTGGGTGTCAACTGTCTTGTTCAGGGGCAGAGCGACAGATTTTTACCTTGTCAGCTCAGGGGTTCTATCTAGCAACCTTTCGTTTACTAGTCCAACGCTCCAACCACTAGGCTACCTGCTCTAACCACTAGGCTACCTGCTCTAAACCACTAGGCTACCTGCCTCTAACCACTAGGCTACCTGCTCTAACCACTAGGCTACCTGCTCTAACCACTAGGCTACCTGCTCTAACCACTAGGCTACCTGCTCTAAACCACTAGGCTACCTGCCTCTAACCACTAGGCTACCTGCTCTAACCACTAGGCTACCTGCTCTAACCACTAGGCTACCTGCTCTAAACCACTAAGCTACCTGCCTCTAACCACTAGGCTACCTGCTCTAACCACTAGGCTACCTGCTCTAACCACTAGGCTACCTGCTCTAACCACTAGGCTACCTGCTCTAACCACTAGGCTACCTGCTCTAACCACTAGGCTACCTGCTCTAACCACTAGGGTACCTGCTCTAACCACTAGGCTACCTGCTCTAACCACTAGGCTACCTGCTCTAACCACTAGGCTACCTGCTCTAACCACTAGGCTACCTGCTCTAACCACTAGACTACCTGCTCTAACCACTAGGCTACCTGCTCTAACCACTAGGCTACCTGCTCTAACCACTAGGCTACCTGCTCTAACCACTAGACTACCTGCTCTAACCACTAGGCTACCTGCTCTAACCACTAGGCTACCTGCTCTAACCACTAGACTACCTGCTCTAACCACTAGGCTACCTGCTCTAACCACTAGGGTACCTGCTCTAACCACTAGGCTACCTGCTCTAACCACTAGGCTACCTGCTCTAACCACTAGGCTACCTGCTCTAACCACTAGGGTACCTGCTCTAACCACTAGACTACCTGCTCTAACCACTAGGCTACCTGCTCTAACCACTAGGCTACCTGCTCTAAACCACTAGGCTACCCTCTCTAACCACTAGGCTACCCGTCTCTAACCACTAGGCTACCCGTCTCTAACCACTAGGCTACCTGCTCTAACCACTAGACTACCAGCTCTAACCACTAGACTACCTGCTCTAAACCACTAGGCTACCTGCCTCTAACCACTAGGCTACCTGCTCTAACCACTAGGCTACCTGCTCTAACCACTAGACTACCTGCTTTAACCACTAGGCTACCTGCCTCTAACCACTAGGCTACCTGCCTCTAACCACTAGGCTACCTGCCTCTAACCACTAGGCTACCTGCCTCTAACCACTAGGCTACCTGCTCTAACCACTAGGCTACCTGCCTCTAACCACTAGGCTACCTGCCTCTAACCACTAGGCTACCTGCCTTTAACCACTAGGCTATCTGCCTCTAACCACTAGGCTATCTGCCTCACTTAGAGAAAAACACTAAGCATCAGTTATAGTTCTTCATTATTAAAAGACACAACCAAACTAATCTCACTTTTCATTCCGCGGCATCAAAATTAACAACAGTTTTATTGAAGGGAAAAAAGTATTTTATTCTTCAGAAGTGTTGTCCTTATAAATATCCATTATATACAAAATAATATTAGAAAACATATAAAGAGCATTTGTGTCAATCAATATTTAAATTAAACTCTGGAAATAATCATAAACAAAAAAATGTAAAAAATGACATTGGTTCTGTGATTTCACAATGATAGGCCGGCAGTGACAGTGTCCTTCTATTCGCCTTCATGTTTCGCTCCCAAATTACACCCTATTCCCTATATAGTGCACTACTATAGACCAGAGCCCTATTCCCTATATAGTAGTGCACTACTATAGACCAGAGCCCTATTCCCTATATAGTGCACTACTATAGACCAGAGCCCTATTCCCTATATAGTGCACTACTATAGACCAGAGCCCTATTCCCTATATAGTGCACTATGTAGGGAATAGGGTGCCATTTGGGATGTATACTCCTCCTTTAAATTCCTGTTGATGGAAAACATTGTATTTCCCACCTGTTTTTCTTTTTGGTGTTTAAGTGCTCCGTGAATAACCAAGTGTTTAGTTTTAGCATTGAAACTCTTGTTTCGGCTTCTAGTAATTTCGGGCTGCATCTTTTCACCGTTTGAATGGAATGAAAAAGTCTGTAAAAGTCCGACCAGGCGTTTTGTTTGGAGTGATTGACAGTTGAGACGTAAGTTTGTTTTGTTCAGTCAGACATTCATCATTGTCAGTGTTTTGTTGTGTTTAGTCTGTGGTTTTCAAACGACTAGTCAGTCAGTTGGTTGCGGTTGGTCGGTCGATTTCAGCGAGTTGGCTCCACCCTGGACCTTGGGTCTTGCATAGCTGGTGAATTATACTGGCTAGGGGTTAAAGATCAGTTGAATCTCAGGCACCTCCATTTTGATTAGTTGGCTTTCGAAGTCCCCATGATTAGGTCGGGCAGGGGTCAACTACGAGCTCCGGCCATTTGTCCCGTTTCACCTACTCTCTCCTCCATTGCTGCCAAGGACAGATGAGTTCAGTTCAAGTTTGTTGTTTTGTTGCTGACATTCTACCAGTTCCCTCCACACTCTGTGCAGTTCAGTCAGTCTTTTTAACCATTTAACAGTTGATTTAACCATTTGTTTTAACCGTTCCCAGAACACAATAGGTTAATGACTGCTACTGTACACGTTTTTGTCTACAAAACACTCGTCGATGTTAAAAGTTCAATAAAGTTCTCAGGCTAGTGTTCATTGGTTCGTTTACAGAGAAGAGGAGAGATTCGTCCATCTCTGTCTCTTATCGTCTCTCTCTCCATTCATCAAGTGTTCCAGAGCAGCAGTGACATCAGCAGTGACATCAGCAGTGACATCATAAACAGTCTCTTCTCAGATTTTTGTAAACAATCCAGAAAAATAAAATTCTGCCTCGATTGTGTTCCTCCTCTATCGCTCCCTCGCTTCTTCATACCCCTCGCAGCTTATACCTGGGGAGGAAGAGAGGAAAGAGACTTAGAGGCAAGCTGTGGGAACTGAGGAAACAGTGAGGGAACATTACCCTTTTTATCTATGAACAGGGAAACTGCACAGTTCTGTTATCTATTCTTACGGCTATGCTATATGTTTTCTGCTTGGCTCATCCTGCTTTCAATTACACTCAAGCGCTTCTATGTTAAAACATAGGGCTTGTGAGACAAAGTACAGCTTTAAACGTATCAAAACCATATGCATAGGCTTGTGTTCAAGCACGAGACGACGTGACGCTAAAGCTTTACACGTATCCCGAAAGCATGTGCAGAGAGAGCAGTCCAGGGGATCCAACTCTGTGGGATGAACGGGGCTTGTTCCAGGTACACTATATCCCCTTTCCAGACCATCAACTTGTCAGTTTGAAGAACGGTGATTTGATACACTTTTATAGTTTTAGTGAGATCATTTCCATATCAGATTATTTCACCATATTGACTTGGCACACATGATTACGCCATATAGGCTTACAGGATATTTCCCTGGCTTATGTTTCAGTAGAAGATCATAAGTAGTACTTCTACAATGTCTATCTATAAAAAAAACAGAACATCACCAAGAATAAATGTACTTGCCAATAAGTGTGATGTGAAACGCTGTAGAGGGAAACCGCAAAATAAGTACGGATGAAAAAGTATATATTTTTTTTGGGGGGGGGGTATGTATTTATCCTTACCTCTGTTGCTATGACGCACGCCCTCCGTTCCTCTCCTATAACAAAGACGGACTGGTAGATCTGAGAGTCTCGAGGGGAACATATCGTTGATATCCTACACTCCGACTTTTCACTGTGAACACCACAAATCAACACACACATTCAGACAGTCAACCTTTAAAAGTAGAAGCATATGGTCAGACTAGGCATCGGGTGGCCTACTGATGGGGGTGGAAACTAATGTACAGGGAGACAGAGGTATGGAGAGGGAAAACATAGCAATGGCTGATTCTACAGAAGTGGTGTAAAATGGCTGTCCCCACCCCAAAATAACTAAAAAATCTCATAAATTTAGGACAATTATTTACATTGTGAAATTTTCTAATTCAATCCAAGACAAGAACAAACATATTGTTACAATAATATATTATAAAGTCATTGTTTACACTCAGGTGGCTGTCGACCTTACTGTACTCTCCTGAATCCTACTATACTGTACCTTACTCTACTGTACCCTACTATACTGTACTATACTGAATCCTACTATACTGTAATCTACTGAATCCTACTATACTGTACTCTACTGTACTCTACTGTACTGTACCCTACTATACTGTACTATACTGTACTCTACTGTACTCTACTGTACTGTACCCTACTATACTGTACTATACTGTACTGTACTGTACTCTACTATACTGTACTCTACTGTACTGTACTCTACTGTACTGTACTCTACTGTACTGTACTCTACTGTACTGTACTCTACTATACTGTACCCTACTGTACTGTACTCTACTGTACTGTACTCTACTATACTGTACCCTACTGTACTGTACTCTACTGTACTGTACTCTACTGTACTGTACTCTACTGTACTGTACTCTACTGTACTGTACTCTACTGTACTGTACTAGACTGAACCCTACTATACTGTACTGTACTATACTGAACCCTACTATACTGTACTGTACTATACTGAACCCTACTGTACTCTACTGTACTGTACTCTACTGTACCCTACTATACTGTACTGTGCTGTACTATACTGAACCCTACTATACTGTACCCTACTATACTGTACTATACTGAACCCTACTCTACTGTACTGTACTCTACAATACTGTACTCTACTGTACTGTACTCTACTGTACTGTACTGAACCCTACTATACTGTACTGTACTGTACTGTACTGTACTCTACTATACTGTACTATACTGAACCCTACTATACTGTACTGTACTCTACTCTACTGTACCCTACTATACTGTACTGTACCCTACTATACTGTACTGTACCCTACTATACTGTACTGTACCCTACTCTACTGTACTGTACCCTACTATACTGTACTATTCTGAACCCTACTATACTGTCCTGTACTATACTGAACCCTACTATACTGTACTCTACTGTACTCTACTCTACTGCACTCTACTGTACTCTACTCTACTGTACCCTACTATACTGTACTGTACCCTACTATACTGTACTGTACTGAACCCTACTATAATGTACTCTACTGTACTCTACTCTACTGCACTCTACTGTACTCTACTCTACTGCACTCTACTGTACTCTACTCTACTGTACCCTACTATACTGTACTGTACCCTACTATACTGTACTGTACTATACTGTACTATACTGAACCCTACTATACTGAACCCTACTATACTGTACTATACTGAACCCTACTCTACTGTACCCTACTATACTGTACTATACTGAACCCTACTATACTGTACCCTACTATACTGTACTATACTGAACCCTACTATACTGAACCCTACTATACTGTACCCTACTATACTGTACTATACTGAACCCTACTATACTGAACCCTACTATACTGTACCCTACTATACTGTACTATACTGAACCCTACTATACTGTACCCTACTATACTGTACCCTACTATACTGTACCCTACTATACTGTACTATACTGAACCCTACTATACTGAACCCTACTATACTGTACCCTACTATACTGTACCCTACTACACTGTACTATACTGAACCCTACTATACTGTACCCTACTATACTGTACTATACTGAACCCTACTATACTGTACCCTACTATACTGTACTATACTGAACCCTACTATACTGAACCCTACTATACTGTACCCTACTATACTGTACTATACTGAACCCTACTATACTGAACCCTACTATACTGTACCCTACTATACTGTACTATACTGAACCCTACTATACTGTACCCTACTATACTGTACCCTACTATACTGAACCCTACTACACTGTACTATACTGAACCCTACTATACTGTACCCTACTATACTGTACTATACTGAACCCTACTCTACTGTACCCTACTATACTGTACTATACTGAACCCTACTATACTGAACCCTACTATACTGAACCCTACTATACTGTACCCTACTATACTGTACCCTACTATACTGTACCCTACTATACTGTACTATACTGAACCCTACTATACTGTACCCTACTATACTGTACCCTACTATACTGTACCCTACTATACTGTACTATACTGAACCCTACTATACTGAACCCTACTATACTGTACCCTACTATACTGTACTATACTGAACCCTACTATACTGTACCCTACTATACTGTACTATACTGAACCCTACTATACTGTACCCTACTATACTGTACTATACTGAACCCTACTATACTGTACCCTACTATACTGTACTATACTGAACCCTACTCTACTGTGCCCTACTATACTGTACTATACTGAACCCTACTATACTGTACCCTACTATACTGTACTATACTGAACCCTACTATACTGTACCCTACTATACTGTACTATACTGAACCCTACTATACTGTACCCTACTATACTGTACTATACTGAACCCTACTATACTGTACCCTACTATACTGTACTATACTGAACCCTACTATACTGTACCCTACTATACTGTACTATACTGAACCCTACTATACTGTACCCTACTATACTGTACTATACTGAACCCTACTATACTGTACCCTACTATACTGTACTCTACTGAACCCTACTATACTGTACTGTACTCTACTATACTGTACTCTACTGTACTGTACTCTACTGTACCCTACTATACTGTACTATACTGAACCCTACTATACTGTACTGTACCCTACTGTACCCTACTATACTGTACTCTACTGAGCTCTACTGTACTGTACTATACTGAACCCTACTATACTGTACTCTACTGTACTGAACCCTACTATACTGTACTCTACTGAGCTCTACTGTACTCTACTGTACTCTACTGAGCTCTACTGTACTGTACTCTACTGAACTGTACTATACTGTACTCTACTGTACTGTACTGAACCCTACTATACTGTACTCTACGGTACTGTACTGAACCCTACTATACTGTACTCTACTGTACTGTACTGAACCCTACTATACTGTACTCTACTGAGCTCTACTGTACTGTACTGTACTCTACTGAACTGTACTATACTGTACTCTACTGTACTGTACTCTACTGTACTCTACTGAACCCTACTATACTGTACTGTACCCTACTCTACTGTACTGTACTCTACTGTACCCTACTATACTGTACTCTACTGTACTGTACTGTACTGTACTCTACTGTACTGTACTCTACTGTACTCTACTGAACCCTACTATACTGTACTATACTGTACTGTACTCTACTGTACTATACTGAACCCTACTATACTGTACTGTACCCTACTCTACTGTACTCTACTGTACCCTACTATACTGTACTCTACTGAACCCTACTATACTGTACTCTACTGAACCCTACTATACTGTACTCTACTGAGCTCTACTGTACTCTACTGTACTCTACTGTACTCTACTGAACCCTACTATACTGTACTCTACTGTACCCTACTATACTGTACTCTACTGAACCCTACTATACTGTACTCTACTGAACCCTACTATACTGTACTCTACTGAACCCTACTCTACTGTACCCTACTATACTGTACTGTACTATACTGTACTCTACTGAACCCTACCCTACTGTACCCTACTATACTGTACTGTACTATACTGAACCCTACTATACTGTACTGTACTGTACTATACTGTACCCTACTATACTGTACTATACTGTACTGTACTGTACCCTACTATACTGTACCCTACTGTACCCTACTGTACTGTACTATACTGAACCCTACTATACTGTACTATACTGTACCCTACTATACTGTACTCTACTGTACTGTACTGTACCCTACTATACTGTACCCTACTGTACCCTACTGTACTGTACCCTACTGAACCCTACTATACTGAACACTACTATACTGTACTCTACTATACTGTACTCTACTGTCCTCTACTGTACCCTACTATACTGTACCCTACTGAACCCTACTATACTGTACTATACTGAACCCTACTATACTGAACCCTACTATACTGCACTCTACTGTACCCTACTATACTGTACTCTACTGTACTGTACTGTACCCTACTATACTGTACCCTACTGTACCCTACTGTACTGTACTATACTGAACCCTACTATACTGTACTATACTGTACTGTACCCTACTATACTGTACTATACTGTACTGTACTGTACCCTACTATACTGTACTATACTGTACTGTACTGTACCCTACTATACTGTACTCTACTGTACTGTACTGTACCCTACTATACTGTACCCTACTGTACTGTACCCTACTGTACTGTACCCTACTATACTGTACTATACTGAACTGTACTGTACCCTACTATACTGCACCCTACTATACTGTACTATACTGTACCCTACTATACTGTACTATACTGAACCCTACTATACTGTACTATACTGTACCCTACTATACTGTACTATACTGTACTATACTGTACCCTACTATACTGTGCTATACTGTACTGTACTGTACCCTACTATACTGTACCCTACTATACTGTACTATGCTGTACTATACTGAACCCTACTATACTGTACTATACTGTACCCTACTGTACCCTACTGTACTGTACCCTACTATACTGTCCCCTACTGTACCCTACTATACTGTACCCTACTATACTGTACCCTACTATACTGTACTGTACTGTACCCTACTATACTGTACCCTACTGTACTGTACTGTACCCTACTATACTGTACTCTACTGTACTATACTGTACCCTACTATACTGTACCCTACTGTACCCTACTATACTGTACCCTACTATACTGTACCCTACTGTACCCTACTGTACCGTACCCTACTATACTGTACCCTACTATACTGTACCCTACTGTACCCTACTGTACTGTACTATACTGAACCCTACTATACTGTACTATACTGTACTGTACCCTACTATACTGTACTATACTGTACTGTACTGTACCCTACTATACTGTACTATACTGTACTGTACTGTACCCTACTATACTGTACTCTACTGTACTGTACTGTACCCTACTATACTGTACCCTACTGTACTGTACCCTACTGTACTGTACCCTACTATACTGTACTATACTGAACTGTACTGTACCCTACTATACTGCACCCTACTATACTGTACTATACTGTACCCTACTATACTGTACTATACTGAACCCTACTATACTGTACTATACTGTACCCTACTATACTGTACTATACTGTACTATACTGTACCCTACTATACTGTGCTATACTGTACTGTACTGTACCCTACTATACTGTACCCTACTATACTGTACTATGCTGTACTATACTGAACCCTACTATACTGTACTATACTGTACCCTACTGTACCCTACTGTACTGTACCCTACTATACTGTCCCCTACTGTACCCTACTATACTGTACCCTACTATACTGTACCCTACTATACTGTACTGTACTGTACCCTACTATACTGTACCCTACTGTACTGTACTGTACCCTACTATACTGTACTCTACTGTACTATACTGTACCCTACTATACTGTACCCTACTGTACCCTACTATACTGTACCCTACTATACTGTACCCTACTGTACCCTACTGTACCGTACCCTACTATACTGTACCCTACTCTACTGTACCCTACTATACTGTACTCTACTGTACTGTACTGTACCCTACTATACTGTACTATACTGTACTCTCCTGTACTCTACTATACTGTACTCTCCTGTACCCTACTGTACTGTACCCTACTGTACTGTACCCTACTGTACTGTACCCTACTGTACTGTACTGTACTGTACCCTACTATACTGTACCCTACTGTACTGTACCCTACTGTACTGTACCCTACTATACTGTACTATACTGTACTATACTGTACCCTACTATACTGTACCCTACTGTACCCTACTATACTGTACCCTACTATACTGTACCCTACTGTACCGTACCCTACTATACTGTACCCTACTGTACTCTACTGTACCGTACCCTACTATACTGTACCCTACTGTACCCTACTGTACCGTACCCTACTATACTGTACCCTACTGTACCCTACTGTACTCTACTGTACCGTACCCTACTATACTGTACCCTACTGTACCCTACTGTACCGTACCCTACTATACTGTACACTACCCTACTGTACCCTACTCTACTGTACCCTACTCTACTCTACCCTACTCCACCCTACTCTACTGTACCCTACTCTACTGTACCCTACTCTACTGTACCCTACTCTACCCTACTCTACTGTACCCTATTCTACTGTACCCTACTCTACCCTACTCTACTATACCCTACTGTACCCTACTCTACTGTACCCTACTCTACTGAACCCTACTCTACTGTACCCTACTCTACTCTACCCTACTCTACTCTACCCTACTCTACTATACCCTACTCTACTGTACCCTACTCTACTGTACCCTACTCTACTCTACCCTACTCTACTCTACCCTACTCTACTGTACTCAAGCTTACTCTACTTTACTTTCTTACAATTGAAGCAACGGCCTCTGGACTCTGGATCAGTGGTGTTGTTCTGGACACCACATACATTCGGTCTTTAACTTGTCATGGTGTCAACTCACTGGGTTGGATCTTGGGACCAAAATCCTGGTATAAATCTTGGCTCTGGGATATGACCTTATTCTTTGGTTTACAAGCCATAGGCAATCCAATTTGAAGAAGACAATACTCTCTGATCATTGGCTGACCACTTCCAACAAGTTGGCTACTTTAAAATGGTGGCAGCCCCATGAACTCAACATCTATAGTAAAATGTGTTATATCCATATAGAGTTCTCTATGTATCTGTATGGTTTCCAGTTGTCACCGAAACGCCTGTTATTTTGCACAAAATAAAAGTAGGTAAAGAATTTGAAAAATGTGAACATCGAAACAACATCATTAATACGATGCATAATTCAATCAATCAACAAGTTTCAGATTCATACGATCAACAATGAACATTTTACAGAAGACAAGAGATAATATTACTCTCAATTCAATTTAAAAGATTTTTTAGAATCAGTTTTAAAACAACGTTTTTTACTCATTTGTTAATTTGGTATACAAATAACATAAAACAATGTTTTAACTGTCATACAAGGTTAATCAAAATGATTACTATTGTTTATGGTTCTACTTTTACTGAGACTTTTTCACCGTTTCCGTAGTGACAGTGTGTGAGGAGTAGAAATGGCTACCTGACATATCCTGTAAGACGTAAAAAAAGCTGAAAGTTTGGAAAAAATAATCAGTCTTTTTTTCTCTCCCCCCCAATTTCATACCACTTCTGTACAATCCCCCTTCTACACACAGAGAGACAGGGGGAGGGGAGTATGGCTCAGCAACAGTCAAACATATTAACTGTGTGCAAATTAAGACCAGTATTGTGTTTCTAAGGAGTCTGTCTGTTGTGGTCTGTTTTTAGTAAAAGTCTTTGGAGTTAATGAGATTAAAAGATCATTCGCAAGCTAGAAGCTTGGAGGTGGGGGATTGGGGGTTATGGTTTAAGTCGTCGGACTTGACTGTTGATCCTTTGGCTGGGTGGGTGGATGGGGGTATCAGAAAAGATGTAGAGCCCATAGAATGGCCTTGACCTTTCACACACATATTGAATTGCGGCTGTAAGTATAGAGCTGTAAGTATAGAGCTGTTTTCAAGAGGTGTACTGAAACAGTTTCCTAGAGCTGTAAGTATAGAGCTGTAAGTATAGAGCTGTAAGTATAGAGCTGTACTGAAACAGTTTCCTAGAGTATAGAGCTGTAAGTATAGAGCTGTACTGAAACAGTTTCCTAGAGCTGTAAGTATAGAGCTGTACTGAAACAGTTTCCTAGAGTATAGAGCTGTAAGTATAGAGCTGTACGTATAGAGCTGTACTGAAACAGTTTCCTAGAGTATAGAGCTGTAAGTATAGAGCTGTACTGAAACAGTTTCCTAGAGTATAGAGCTGTAAGTATAGAGCTGTACTGAAACAGTTTCCTAGAGCTGTAAGTATAGAGCTGTAAGTATAGAGCTGTACTGAAACAGTTTCCTAGAGTATAGAGCTGTAAGTATAGAGCTGTACAGAAACAGTTTCCTAGAGCTGTAAGTATAGAGCTGTGCTGAAACAGTTTCCTAGAGTATAGAGCTGTAAGTATAGAGCTGTAAGTATAGAGCTGTCCTGAAACAGTTTCCTAGAGTATAGAGCTGTAAGTATAGAGCTGTACTGAAACAGTTTCCTAGAGTATAGAGCTGTAAGTATAGAGCTGTAAGTATAGAGCTGTACTGAAACAGTTTCCTAGAGTATAGAGCTGTAAGTATAAGCTGTAAGTATAGAGCTGTAAGTATAGAGCTGTACTGAAACAGTTTCCTAGAGTATAGAGCTGTATTATAGAGCTGTAAGTATAGAGCTGTACTGAAACAGTTTCCTAGACTATAGAGCTGTAAGTATAGAGCTGTTAGTAGCCTATGTCTCAATGTGTCATTGCAGAAGCAGTTGGCTAGTTCTTCATGTTTGCAGATGTGGTCTAACATTACAGAATCAAGATAAAACTCATCGAAAAGCTTAATTTAGACAAAAAAAAAAATGCTTTTCTTACCTGTACATTCTACTCAGCGGTATTTTCTCTTCTAAACACTTGTCGTAGATCACATGACTTTTGCTTTTATCCTCTTGCGACGTATCATCCTTCAACTCCTTTGACTTTGCGTTACTATACGAGTCCAATTGATAGTTCTTATGGATGAAGTTTGACTTCTCTGATTCGCAGTCCACTTCCAGTCCAACCTTCTGATTGGTGTTCTTCAGCTGGGAGGCGGGGATTAGGTTATCCCTCTGTACATCTGATAGGTTGTTCATGGTCTCCCCATCTCCCCTGTCCCTGCCGGTCTGCCTGTGGATGTGCCGTAGAGCCAGGCCAACCATGCATAGCAGCACCAGTAATGCAACCAGCCCTACAGCCAAGGAAACTGCCGCCCACTGGAAGCCATCTTGGCCCTCCCCATTGATCCTCTCCCCACCCACCGGCAGAGTCACAGCAAAGAACTGGCAGCGTGATCCGGTGAAGCCAGCGGGACAGATACAGGTGGCAGGGGGTTTCCCCGACCCTCCTCCCCCTGTGCAGAGCCCTCCGTTAAGACAGGGGTGGCTGGAGCACTCGTCCAGGCTGCGGTCGCAGTTTCGTCCGGCGTACCCCGGGGGGCAGGCACAGGTGTAGTCGTTGATGCGGTCCAGGCAGGTCCCTCCGTTGGTGCAGGGGTTACCGGCACACTCGTTGATGTTGATCTCACAGCGCTGGCCGGTGAAACCGGAGCGACAGCTACACAGACGCACGCCGCCGTGGATCAAACACAGACCGCCTGGAGAGAGACACAAGGGGTTCAGGGGTCAGGGTCTTGGAGGAGAGAACACACATGCAGACATACACAATAGGCCCTGTCCAGAAACAATCACTACTTCCCACTACGTCACTACTTCCCACTACGTCACTACTTCCCACTACGTCACTACTTCCCACTACGTCACTACACACTACATCACTACACCACTACACCACTACGTCACTACTTCACACTACGTCACTACTTCACACTACATCACTACTTCCCACTACGTCACTACTTCCCACTACGTCACTACTTCACACTACATCACTACTTCACACTACGTCACTACTTCCCACTACGTCACTACTTCACACTACATCACTACTTCCCACTACGTCACTACTTCCCACTACATCACTACTTCACACTACGTCACTACACACTACATCACTACACCACTACACCACTACGTCACTACTTCACACTACGTCACTACATCACTACTTCCCACTACATCACTACTTCACACTACGTCACTACTTCCCACTACGTCACTACTTCCCACTACATCACTACTTCACACTACGTCACTACTTCCCACTACGTCACTACTTCCCACTACGTCACTACACACTACATCACTACTTCCCACTACGTCACTACTTCACACTACGTCACTACACACTACATCACTACACCACTACACCACTACGTCACTACTTCACACTACGTCACTACATCACTACTTCCCACTACATCACTACTTCACACTACGTCACTACTTCCCACTACGTCACTACTTCCCACTACGTCACTACACACTACATCACTACTTCCCACTACGTCACTACTTCACACTACGTCACTACTTCCCACTACGTCACTACTTCACACTACATCACTACTTCCCACTACGTCACTACTTCCCACTACGTCACTACTTCACACTACATCACTACTTCACACTACGTCACTACTTCCCACTACGTCACTACTTCACACTACATCACTACTTCC
Source organism: Salvelinus fontinalis (assembly GCF_029448725.1). Lineage (NCBI taxonomy): Eukaryota > Metazoa > Chordata > Actinopteri > Salmoniformes > Salmonidae > Salvelinus > Salvelinus fontinalis. Next base: position 38,499,509 of record NC_074684.1, on the reverse strand, counting down.
CACTACGTCACTACTTCCCACTACGTCACTACTTCACACTACGTCACTACACACTACATCACTACTTCCCACTACGTCACTACTTCACACTACTTCACTACACACTACACCACTACGTCACTACACACTACACCACTACGTCACTACTTCACACTACGTCACTACACACTACATCACTACTTCCCACTACGTCACTACTTCCCACTACGTCACTACTTCCCACTACGTCACTACTTCACACTACGTCACTACATCACTACTTCCCACTACATCACTACTTCACACTACGTCACTACTTCCCACTACATCACTACTTCACACTACGTCACTACTTCCCACTACGTCACTACTTCCCACTACATCACTACTTCACACTACGTCACTACTTCCCACTACGTCACTACTTCCCACTACGTCACTACACACTACATCACTACTTCCCACTACGTCACTACTTCACACTACGTCACTACTTCCCACTACGTCACTACTTCCCACTACGTCACTACACACTACATCACTACTTCCCACTACGTCACTACTTCACACTACGTCACTACTTCCCACTACGTCACTACTTCACACTACATCACTACTTCCCACTACGTCACTACTTCCCACTACGTCACTACTTCACACTACATCACTACTTCACACTACGTCACTACTTCCCACTACGTCACTACTTCACACTACATCACTACTTCCCACTACGTCACTACTTCCCACTACGTCACTACTTCACACTACGTCACTACACACTACATCACTACTTCCCACTACGTCACTACTTCACACTACTTCACTACACACTACACCACTACGTCACTACACACTGCACCACTACGTCACTACTTCACACTACGTCACTACACACTACATCACTACTTCCCACTACGTCACTACTTCCCACTACGTCACTACTTCCCACTACGTCACTACTTCACACTACGTCACTACTTCACACTACGTCACTACACACTACATCACTACTTCCCACTACGTCACTACTTCACACTACGTCACTACACACTACATCACTACTTCCCACTACGTCACTACATCACTACACCACTAAGTCACTACACACTACACCACTACGTCACTACACACTACACCACTACGTCACTACACACTACATCACTACTTCCCACTACGTCACTACATCACTACACCACTAAGTCACTACACACTACACCACTACGTCACTACACACTACATCACTACTTCCCACTACGTCACTACATCACTACACCACTAAGTCACTACACACTACACCACTACGTCACTACACACTACACCACTACGTCACTACACACTACACCACTAAGTCACTACATCACTACTTCACTACTTCCCACTACGTCACTACACACTACATCACTACTTCCCACTACGTCACTACATCACTACTTCCCACTACGTCACTACACCACTACACCACTACGTCACTACATCACTACTTCCCACTACGTCACTACATCACTACTTCCGACTACGTCACTACACACTACACCACTAAATCACTACACACTACACCACTAAGTCACTACATCACTACTTCACACTACGTCACTACACACTACATCACTACTTCCCACTACGTCACTACATCACTACTTCCGACTACGTCACTACACACTACACCACTAAGTCACTACACACTACACCACTAAGTCACTACGTCACTACTTCACACTACGTCACTACACACTACATCACTACTTCCCACTACGTCACTACTTCCCACTACGTCACTACACACTACATCACTACTTCCCACTACGTCACTACTTCACACTACTTCACTACACACTACATCACTACTTCCCACTACGTCACTACTTCCCACTACGTCACTACTTCCCACTACGTCACTACTTCCCACTACGTCACTACTTCCCACTACGTCACTACTTCACACTACTTCACTACTTCACACTACTTCACTACATACTACACCACTACGTCACTACACACTACACCACTACGTCACTACTTCACACTACTTCACTACACACTACACCACTACGTCACTACACACTACACCACTACGTCACTACTTCACACTACTTCACTACACACTACACCACTACGTCACTACACACTACACCACTACGTCACTACACACTACACCACTACGTCACTACACACTACACCACTACGTCACTACATCACTACTTCCCACTACGTCACTACATCACTACACACTACACCACTACATCACTACACACTACACCACTACGTCACTACATCACTACTTCCCACTACGTCACTACATCACTACACACTACACACTACACCACTACTTCACTACACACTACACCACTACATCACTACTTCACTACTTCCCACTACGTCACTACATCACTACACACTACGTCCTGTCCAGAAACAATCACTACTTCCCACTACGTCACTACTTCACACTACTTCACTACACACTACACCACTACATCACTACTTCCCACTACGTCACTACATCACTACACACTACACCACTACATCACTACACACTACACCACTACGTCACTACATCACTACTTCCCACTACGTCACTACATCACTACACACTACACACTACACCACTACTTCACTACACACTACACCACTACATCACTACTTCACTACTTCCCACTACGTCACTACATCACTACACACTACGTCCTGTCCAGAAACAATCACTACTTCCCACTACGTCACTACTTCACACTACTTCACTACACACTACACCACTACATCACTACTTCCCACTACGTCACTACATCACTACTTCCCACTACGTCACTACACCACTACACCACTACGTCACTACATCACTACTTCTCACTACGTCACTACATCACTACTTCCCACTACGTCACTACACACTACACCACTAAGTCACTACACACTACACCACTACGTCACTACACACTACACCACTACGTCACTACATCACTACTTCCGACTACATCACTACACCACTACACCACTACACACTACACCACTACATCACTACACACTACACCACTACGTCACTACATCACTACTTCCCACTACGTCACTACATCACTACACCACTACGTCACTACATCACTACTTCCCACTACGTCACTACACACTACACCACTACGTCACTACATCACTACTTCCGACTACATCACTACACCACTACACCACTACACACTACACCACTACATCACTACACACTACACCACTACGTCACTACACACTACACCACTACGTCACTACACACTACACCACTACGTCACTACACACTACACACTACACCACTACACCACTACACACTACACCACTACGTCACTACACACTACACCACTACGTCACTACACACTACACCACTACGTCACTACACACTACACCACTACGTCACTACTTCACACTACTTCACTACACACTACACCACTACGTCACTACATCACTACTTCCCACTACGTCACTACATCACTACTTCCCACTACGTCACTACACACTACACCACTAAGTCACTACACACTACACCACTACGTCACTACATCACTACTTCCCACTACGTCACTACATCACTACTTCCGACTACGTCACTACACACTACACCACTAAGTCACTACACACTACACCACTACGTCACTACACACTACACCACTACGTCACTACATCACTACTTCCCACTACGTCACTACATCACTACTTCCCACTACGTCACTACACACTACACCACTAAGTCACTACACACTACACCACTACGTCACTACATCACTACTTCCGACTACGTCACTACACACTACACCACTACACCACTACACACTACACCACTACGTCACTACACACTACACACTACACCACTACGTCACTACACCACTACACCACTACGTCACTACATCACTACTTCCCACTACGTCACTACATCACTACTTCCGACTACATCACTACACACTACACCACTACGTCACTACACACTACACCACTACGTCACTACACACTACACCACTACGTCACTACACACTACACCACTACGTCACTACACCACTACGTCACTACACACTACACCACTACATCACTACACACTACACCACTACGTCACTACACACTACACCACTACGTCACTACACACTACACACTACACCACTACGCCACTACGTCACTACTTCCCACTACGTCACTACGTCATACTATGTCACACTATGTCACACTATATCACTGTGGTTAGAGCATTAGGCCAGTAACCGGAAGGTTGCCGGATCGAATCCCCGTGCGGACAAGGTAAAAATCTGTCATTCTGCCCCTAAGCAAAGCAGTTAACCCAGTGTTCAGCCTCCGAAGACGTGGATGGTGATTAGGGCAAGCCCCATGTCAGTTGAAAACATTCAGTTGGACATCTGACTAGATATTCATCTTTTCCCTTACTTCTCACTACACATCTTGAGGTCTCGGTAACCATCAGATGCGAAGTCTCAAGTCTGAATTATTCTGGCCTTTCCCTTCATCACTAAATCCATGCACCACAACAACCAACGTCTCTAAAAGGTCACCCTGAACCAAGTCCATGTGGATTTGATATGTATCACATTATTTGTCCATCAACAGTATCTTCCTTCATCCTCTGTTCAAACTAGTACAGGCTTGACTGAACGAACAGTATTGGGTGACATTCCTTGAAGCCGACTGGAAGCCATCACATGTTTACCATCCAGCACAATAGACACACAGTTCCCACAGATTCCTGTTGTTCCATAGCAATCCAGACTGCCGGCCCAAGGGGAATTCAGGAGAAGGGAAGAAGGGGAGGAGGGAAGAAGGGGCTGAGGGGGGGGGGGAGATAGTAGTAGTTCCATCACACACTTCCAACCTGCCTGAGGAATTCAGGAGAAGGGGAGGAGGGGAGGAGGGGGGGAGAGAGAAGAGGGGGGAGAGAGTGATAGTAGTTCCATCACACACTTCCAACCTGCCTGAGGAATTCAGGAGAAGGGAAGAAGGGGAGGAGGGGGGGAGAGAGAAGAGGGGGGAGAGAGAGATAGTAGTTCCATCACACACTCCCAACCTGCCTGAGGAATTCAGGGGAAGAGAAGGGGAGGAGGGGGGAGAGAGAAGAGGGGGAGAGAGATAGTAGTTCCATCACACACTTCCAACCTGCCTGAGGAATTCAGGAGAAGGGAAGAAGGGGAGGAGGGGGGGAGAGAGAAGAGGGGGGAGAGAGAGATAGTAGTTCCATCACACACTCCCAACCTGCCTGAGGAATTCAGGGGAAGAGAAGGGGAGGAGGGGGGAGAGAGAAGAGGGGGGAGAGAGAGATAGTAGTTCCATCACACACTCCCAACCTGCCTGAGGAATTCAGGGGAAGGGAAGAAGGGGAGGAGGGGGGAGAGAGAAGAGGGGGGAGAGAGAGATAGTAGTTCCATCACACACTCCCAACCTGCCTGAGGAATTCAGGGGAAGGGAAGAAGGGGAGGAGGGGGGAGAGAGAAGAGGGGGGTATAGCGGAAAGAAGAGTGGAGAGAGGCCGTAGCATACCGTTGGCACAGGGAAGAGATGTGCACTTGTCCACTCTCTTCTCACAGTTGAGTCCTGTGTATCCGGGAGGACACTCGCAGATGTAGCTATGCCCGTTGTCCTTCCGATGGCACTGTCCGCTGTGGAAGCAGGGGGAGTCAGCACAGGTCAGCAGGCTGTGTTCACAGTGAGAACCCTCGAAGCCCTGCGGACACGAACACCTGTAACCAACATCCAGGTTCTATAAAGGGAGAGAGTTCAGATCTAAAAGGTCAAGACAGTTTGGATTACAGTCGTTTCTAAAAAATGCAATTCTTCCTTCCTCTCACATCAGTTCTGACAATAACTCTGCTATTGTCCCTTTTAGGCTGAGTATTTAGTGGGCCACCTTGGTTACAGGCAGCGCAGTTCTAACCCAGTACCTTTAAGTACATAACATGACCAAATGTATGTGGACACCTGCTTGTCTAAACATCTCATACCAAATTATTGAGCATTAATATGAGGTTGGTCCCTGCTTTGCTGCTATAACAGCCTCCACTCTTCTGGGAAGGCTTTCCACTAGATGTTGGAGCATTGCTGCTATAACAGCCTCCACTCTTCTGGGAAGGCTTTCCACTAGATGTTGGAACATTCCTGTGGAGACTTGCTTCCATTCAGCCACAAGAGCATTAGTGAGGTCGGGCACTGATGTTGGGTGATTAGGCCTGGCTCACAGTCGGCATTTCAATTCCTCCCAAAGGTGTTTTATGGGGTTGAGGTCAGGGCTCTGTGCAGACCAGTCAAATTCATCCACACCGATCTCAACAAACCATTTCTGTATGGGTCTCGCTTAGTGCGCGGGGGGCATTGTCATGCTGAAACAGGGAAAGGGCCTTCCTCAAACTGTTGCCACAAAGTTGGAAGCACAGAATTGTCTAGAATGTCATTGTATGCTGTGACGGTACCACATTGAAAGTCACTGAGATCTTCAGTAAGGCCATTCTAGTGACAATGTTTGTCTATGGAGATTGCATGGCGGTGTGTTCGAATGAAATAGCTGAATCCAGTCATTTGAAGGGGTGTCCACATACTTTTGTATTTATAGTGTACCCATCTGCTCATCAGTCCTGACAAAATTGCCACTTTTTGTCGCTTCTAGCCTGGGCATCTAGTGACTTGCAGGGGGCCATCTAGCACATACTCCTTAACGGGCGTTCCTGCAGGCATTGTCCCATCTAACGCGGTCATCTAGTGCTTACTAATTCACTGTGCAGAGTCCTCCGTTCCTACAAGTGCTGTCCCTTCCTTCACGGTGCTGTCCCTTTCCTCCACAGTGCTGTCCCTTCCTCCACGGTGCTGTCCCTTCCTCCACAGTGCTGTCCCTTCCTCCACGGTGCTGTCCCTTCCTCCACAGTGCTGTCCCTTCCTCCACAGTGCTGTCCCTTCCTCCACAGTGCTGTCCCTTCCTCCACGGTTCTGTCCCTTCCTCCACAGTGCTGTCCCCTTCCTCCACAGTGCTGTCCCCTTCCTCCACAGTGCTGTCCCCTTCCTCCACGGTGCTGTCCCTTCCTCCACAGTGCTGTCCCCTTCCTCCACAGTGCTGTCCCCTTCCTCCACAGTGCTGTCCCCTTCCTCCACAGTGCTGTCCCCTTCCTCCAGGGTGCTGTCCCTTCCTCCACAGTGCTGTCCCCTTCCTCCACGGTGCTGTCCCCTTCCTCCACAGTGCTGTCCCCTTCCTCCACGGTGCTGTCCCCTTCCTCCACGGTGCTGTCCCCTTCCTCCACAGTGGTGTCCCCTTCCTTCATGGTGCTGTCCCCTTCCTCCACGGTGCTGTCCCCTTCCTCCACAGTGCTGTCCCCTTCCTCCACGGTGCTGTCCCCTTCCTCCACGGTGCTGTCCCCTTCCTCCACAGTGGTGTCCCCTTCCTTCACGTTGCTGCCACCTTCCTCCACGGTGCTGTCCCCTTCCTCCACAGTGGTGTCCCCTTCCTTCATGGTGCTGTCCCCTTCCTTCACGGTGCTGTCCCCTTCCTCCACGGTGCTGTCCCTTCCTCCACGGTGCTGTCCCTTTCCTCCACAGTGGTGTCCCCTTCCTTCACGTTGCTGCCACCTTCCTCCACGGTGCTGTCCCTTCCTCCACAGTGCTGTCCCCTTCCTCCACAGTGGTGTCCCCTTCCTTCACGTTGCTGCCACCTTCCTCCACGGTGCTGTCCCTTTCCTCCACGGTGCTGCCACCTTCCTCCACGGTGCTGTCCCTTTCCTTCACGTTGCTGCCACCTTCCTCCACAGTGCTGTCCCCTTCCTCCACAGTGGTGTCCCCTTCCTTCACGTTGCTGCCACCTTCCTCCACGGTGCTGTCCCCTTCCTCCACGGTGCTGTCCTCTTCCTCCACAGTGGTGTCCCCTTCCTTCATGGTGCTGTCCCCTTCCTTCACGGTGCTGTCCCCTTCCTCCACGGTGCTGTCCCTTCCTCCACGGTGCTGTCCCCTTCCTCCACAGTGGTGTCCCCTTCCTTCACGTTGCTGCCACCTTCCTCCACGGTGCTGTCCCTTTCCTCCACGGTGCTGCCACCTTCCTCCACGGTGCTGTCCCTTTCCTTCACGTTGCTGCCACCTTCCTCCACAGTGCTGTCCCCTTCCTTCACGGTGCTGTCCCCTTCCTCCACAGTGCTGTCCCTTCCTCCACAGTGCTGTCCCCTTCCTTCATGGTGCTGTCCCCTTCCTTCACGGTGATGTCCCTTCCTCCACGGTGCTGTCCCTTCTAACATATCTATCTAACCACTGCTTACCGTGCACAGTCCTCCGTTCCTGCAGGGGTCGCTGTCACACTCCTGCAGCTCCAGCTCACAGTTGACCCCAGTGAACCCAGGGGGACAGGTACAAGTATAGCTGCCTTGACCCGTGTTCATACAGGTCGCCCCGTTCACACACGGCCGGTGGTGCGTGCAGAAGTTCAGGTCTGAGAGGGGAGGGAGCAGAGAGGTCAAAGGTCAAATAAAGGTCAAATATAAGGTCAAATACTGTACATGTATCGTGGGGTTAAATCATTTGACACACTTGATAAAGAAGAGCAATAATGACTGTATAAAAATAAATAATTCAAATGTTGAGTTATATTGTATGCACCAATTTTTTTTTTTTTTGGGGGGGGGCAATTATATTATTTTACATATCCGCAAGACATGCTAACCTCTCACCATTACAATAACAGGGGAGGTTAGCATTTTATATCATACCACCAAGACATGCTAACCTCTTCACCATTACCAATAATAAGAGAGGTTAGCATTTTATATCATACCACCAAGACATGCTAACCTCTCACCATTACAATAACAGGGGAGGTTAGCATTTTATATAATACCCCCAAGACATGTCTTGGTGGTATGATATAAAATGCTAACCTCCCCTGTTATTGTAATGGTGAGAGGTTAGCATGTCTTGGGGGTATGATCTTTGACCCTCTGTAACGTTCTCATCATTATTCACAATTCATTCAGGATTATCCGCAATCATGGTAGCATCCACATGAATGTAGAAGTGTTTCCAAAAATATGATGTTGTTATTTACAATAAAAGTGACTCAAAAATGACACAATATATTATTTACCAATCATTTCTATTGGGCACAAGATAATCTGAAACACAACCAAAACAAACTGCAAATGCATCCAACAAGCTTGTAGAGTCACAAGCTTGATGAAGTCATTGCATGCTGGGAATAGAGGACTAAATACTTAACTTCTGACTGCTTTATTTTACTTTAGGGGTCTCAACAATTTTGACCTCTAACTTTTGAGAAACAAGTATTACTTGTTAAACAAAATCACTTTCTCTGAGCAATTGTTTTATTATAAAACAATATAATTTCCCCCCCAAAAATGTGTATGTAGGGTCAACATAATGTCCTGTATGTAAGGTCAAAATAACTTCCTGTATGTAAGGTCAAAATAACTTCCTGTATGTAAGGTCAACATAACGTCCTGTATGTAAGGTCAACATAACTTCCTGTATGTAAGATCAAAATAACTTCCTGTATGTAAGGTCAAAATAACTTCCTGTATGTAAGGTCAACATAACGTCCTGTATGTAAGGTCAACATAACGTCCTGTATGTAAGGTCAACATAACTTCCTGTATGTAAGGTCAACATAATGTCCTGTATGTAAGGTCAAAATAACTTCCCGTAGGTAAGGTCAAAATAACTTCCTGTATGTAAGGTCAAAATAACTTCCTGTATGTAAGGTCAACATAACTTCCTGTATGTAAGGTCAACATAACATCCTGTATGTAAGGTCAACATAACTTCCTGTATGTAAGGTCAACATAACTTCATGTATGTAAGGTCAACATAAGGTCAACATAACGTCCTGTATGTAAGATCAACATAACGTCCTGTATGTAAGGTCAACATAACATCCTGTATGTAAGGTCAACATAACTTCCTGTATGTAAGGTCAATATAAGGTCAACATAACATCCTGTATGTAAGGTCAACATAACTTCCTGTATGTAAGGTCAATATAAGGTCAACATAACATCCTGTATGTAAGGTCAACATAACGTCCTGTATGTAAGGTCAACATAACGTCCTGTATGTAAGGTCACCATAACGTCCTGTATGTAAGGTTAACATAACTTCCTGTACTGTAAGGTCAACATAAGGTCAACATAACGTCCTGTATGTAAGATCAACATAACGTCCTGTATGTAAGGTCAACATAACGTCCTGTATGTAAGGTCAACATAACGTCCTGTATGTAAGGTCAACATAACGTCCTGTATGTAAGGTCAACATAACATCCTGTATGTAAGGTCAACATAACTTCCTGTACTGTAAGGTCAACATAAGGTCAACATAACGTCCTGTATGTAAGATCAACATAACTTTCTGTACTGTAAGGTCAACATAAGGTCAACATAACATCCTGTATGTAGGGTCAACATAACTTCCTGTATGTAAGGTCAACATAACTTCATGTATGTAAGGTCAACATAACGTCCTGTATGTAAGGTCAACATAACTTCCTGTACTGTAAGGTCAACAGAAGGTCAACATAACGTCCTGTATGTAGGGTCAACATAACGTCCTGTATGTAAGGTCAACATAACTTCCTGTATGTAAGGTCAACATAACTTCATGTATGTAAGGTCAACATAACGTCCTGTATGTAAGGTCAACATAACTTCCTGTACTGTAAGGTCAACATAAGGTCAACATAACTTCCTGTATGTAAGGTCAACATAACTTCCTGTACTGTAAGGTCAACATAACTTCCTGTATGTAAGGTCAAAATAACTTCCTGTATTGTAAGGTAAACTACTAAGTCAAATAGATTAGTCCACTAACATCTTTTCTTCTCATAGAAAATAAGTGTATAGGAAAATCCTGATGAGCTCACCAGTGATAGTGGACGAACATAATAACAGCTGATAGATAATGTTGACGTACAGATTCATGTCAACGTCGTCTCTATTTTTTGGGGGATTCTTTTAGGGTCAGTATTTGACTCAAAAACATAATTTATTGCACATTTTCTGATATGTTTCAGTCAGATTTCTCTGTGCAACTACGATGGTGATGATGAAGATGTGTTCTTGCCTTGGTCACAGAAGAGCCCTCCCCAGCCTTCCTTACAGTTACACTGCCAAGGCTGTTGGCAGGTGCCATGCTTACAAGCTGGGTACTTCTTACACTCATCACAGAACGGACCCTGCCAACCTTCTCTGCACCTGGAGACACAGGAGAGGTAATGTACCATTAAAAACTCTGCAATTCAGGTAAATGTTTCTCCATCAATAGCATACATTTATCTATACATTATTTATTGACTGACTGATTGGTTAATTACGTTGATAGGTTTATTTGTTAATTGGTTGATTAAACATAACTGTACAACAGTGCACTGCAACCAACCATGTTGTAACAACCAATAATCTACAGTATCCCTCTAAGACAGAGTGCAGAACACTTGACTATAGTTTTATGACTACAAGGACCAATTTTATGCATGTTCCCTTTCTGCAGAAACCCCTCTATACAAATCCCTCTCCATATTCATATGGAGTCGATTATTCTACTCTAGACTTTGTGTGAGCTGCATACTTAAGTCTTTAGAGAGAAGAGAGAAAGAGAGGAGAAAGAGAGCGAGAGAGGAGAGAGAGAAGAGAGAGAGAGAGATAGAAAGAGAGAAAGAAAGAGAGAGAGAGAGAGAAGAGAGGAAGAGAGAGAGAGAGAGAGAGAGAGAGAGAGAGAGGAGAAAGAGAGAGAGAGAGAGGGGAGAAAGAGAGAGAGAGAGGAGAAAGTGAGAGAAGAGGAAGAGAGAAAGAAAGAGAGAGAGAGAATAGAGAGAGAGAGAGAGAGAGAGAGAGAGAGAGAGAGAGAGAGAGAGAGAGAGAGAGAGAGAGAAAAAGAGTTGGCTGCTTGATCTTGAGCTTTGAAAAATAGATTGCTTTCTGCTGAACAGTTCACATCACATGGAAAATAAATATTGGACCAGTTTAGAGAAATAGTAGCACTAAATACTATCTCCACACACGCACGCACGCACGCACGCACGCACGCACATTGTATAATTTCTATATTACTTACACACACTCTCCAGGTCTGGAGCAGTTTCCGTTTCCTTCACTGCATCCCACCAGGCAGATGGCTGTAACACACCAATAGATATATATCCAGGGGTTATCTATAGTGTTTCAAACGTTATTCATCCAGTGGACCGTGGATGTACATCAATCTGACTACACCATGTGCATCTGAGCCACAGTCACGATAGGCAAAGCTGTCATTACAGTAACTCATGTACATCAATCTGACTACACCATGTGCATCTGAGCCACAGTCACGATAGGCAAAGCTATCATTACAGTAGGTCGTGTACATGAAAAGAGCGACAATTTCCAAGGATATTATAGCCTACTGATGTTATGGACTTCTGAACATTAGCCTACATCATGAAATATTATTTCACCCCCCCAAAAAATGGGCCTTTATCATGAAATACACAAATGATGTGCTTGCATGTGTGTAGGCTATCATAAAACTAAGCTATAATAGCCATTATGCATTCTAAAAGCTTCATTATAACCTGCATGGTTCCAGCCCTGAATGCTGATTGGCTGGACAGCCATAGCATTTCAGACCTTAGGACAAAACATGTATTTTTACTGCTCTAATTACGTTGGTAATCAGGTTTATAATATCAAAAAGGCACTTCAAGGGGGGTTTGTGGTATATGTCCAATATACCACGGCTAAGGCCTGTGTCCAGGCACTCCGTTTAGCAGTGGTATATTGGCCATATATCACACGTCAGGCTACTTGAGCATTAAGGCCAATCTCCATCATAAAATCTATTCATTTCAGCCGCAATGCTTCTTCTTCAAAGGGCAGACAGACACAAGCTCCAACTGAACCTGTCACACCACCCAACTGCTAC